>NC_134568.1:206438851-206483851 GCF_050947875.1 Dermacentor variabilis
GTAGACCGTCTTCGGGTTCCGTCTTCCTGTGCGTTTGAGGTAATCTGCTCGGGCGTTTCTTCTGCCTTCATTGTGAGTTTGAGACTTGCTTTTTTGGGAACGGGGCCACGTGTACTCTGGCCCGGTGCGGTGTAGGAATGTTCGTGGTCGACTGTATAGTGTCAACGTCCGCCGGGTAGCCGATGCGCTTGAGGATGTGTCGGCCTGTCGCTGTGGAAAGGAGGCGTTCTCTCTGGGATAGGAGGACCGCTTCTTGAATTTCCTCGAAAGTGTTGTGCAGTCCCAAAGCTTCCAAGCTCACATTGGATGTATACGGTGGGAGACCAAAGGCATTCTTGTAGGCTACGCGTATCATCGCATTGACTTTGTTTAGGTCTGCTCGGAGCAGGGCGAGGTAGGGGAGCCCGTAGGAGAGGTGGCTGATGACCAGCGCCTGCACCAGACGGATCGTGTCCTCCTCCCGCATGCCTTTTCTGTTTCTGGCCACCCGGTGGATCATCTTAGAGGTCTGCTGTGTTGTCGTTTTGAGCAGTTGGATTGTGCGGTTGGCCTTTCCGTCACTCTGCAACCAGAGACCCAGGATCCGGATGACTGGAACTTCCCGGATTGGAGCCCCGTGTAGGAGGATGCTCAGGTTGCCTGGTGATTTGTAGTTGTGTCCCTGTATCCGGATAACTTCGTATTTGTCGGGCAAGCAGCAGAGCCCGCATCGAATGGCCTCGGTTCCGACGCAGATTGCTGCCGCTTGGAGTGTGTCTTCCTTCTCGGCTAGGGAGCCGGTGTTTGTCCAGATCGTGATGTCGTCCGCATACAGGGTGTATCCAATGTTCGGAACCTGTTGCAGAGCCCTTGCGACTCCGATCATGGCGACGTTGAATAGGAGCGGGGAGATGATCGATCCTTGTGGCGTGCTCTTGTTGGGCATGTCTTGAGGGTCCGATCTCGTGTCACCCATTCCTATTGTTGCCGTTCGGCTGGACAGAAAGGTTTTAATATATTGGAAGGTGCGCTCGCCGCAGTTGAGATTGCTGAGCTCCGAGAGAATAGCCTGATGAGACACGTTATCAAACGCACTTTTGAGATCCAGCGCCATAATGATGTGTTCGCCACCCCTCGGGATGTTGGAGAGAACCTCCTCCTTCAGGAGAACGAAGGCGTCTTGCGTCGACAAGCCCGACCGGAAGCCAATCATGGAGAGATGAAAAAGATTGTTGTCTTCTATGTAGTGTTGGAGGCGAGTCTGGACGACTCGCTCATAGAGCTTGTCCAGACACGATGTGAGAGATATAGGTCGTAGTGCTTCGATCACCGGCTTCTTGCCCGGTTTCGGAATTACTTTGATCTCCGAGTGTTTCCACTCGGAGGGACTTTCATTCTTCTCCCAGAGCGAGTCATTGAGGTACTTGGTGAGGTCCCTGATCTGTGCCTTGCTCAGGTTGCGGATCATGGCGTTGTTAATTCTTTCTAATCCCGTCGCCGTGTTTCGGGTGCACGATCGGACGGCGGCATACACCTCGGCCTCAGAGATGGGAGCGTCAAGTGCAGGATTTTCCTTGCCTTGGTAGGTCGCAGAACACGGTGGGGCGGTACTAGTACCGATGTATTTGTCCCTTAGAGCCTGAAGCAGTGCTGCGTCGTCTCCCAGGAAGAGTTGAGCAATGCGCTTCACGGTGCGTGTAGATTGTGACTTTGATTTAGAGGGGTCGATGAGGTACCGCAGAATTGCCCAGGTACGGGAGGTTCCCAGCGTTCCCCGCAGTGACTCGCAGAACTGTTGCCTATTTTGCTGTGCTAGGTTGGTGGCGTATGTTTGAGCTTCCTCCGTGAGCTTTGCAATCCGCAGGCGGAGGGGGTCTGTTTAGGCGTTGTCTTTTCAATCTTCCCACGAGCCGGCCGCGCTTCTGCCATAGCTTGAGTAGGTGGCGGTCTACTTCTGGGGCTTCCGGTGTGCGGTGTATTGTTTCAGTAGCTGTCCTGTATGCTTGTCTGATGTCTTCCCTCCAGACGTGAATAGACTGAATGGGACCTGACGGGAAGGGTGCATTGCGGAATTTGGGCCAGTCTGTGATATGGGCGGTGCCCAGACCCCTTCTAATTTTGAATGATGATATGGACTCGCTGAGTATGCAGTGGTCGCTGCCCAGCGTTTCACCTAGGTTTCTCCACGTGGCGTCGGCGACGTTCTTCGTCAAGGTGAGGTCGGGGCAGGAGTCACGGGTGACACTGTTGCCTTCCCTGGTCGGATATAAAGGGTCGGTGAGGAGCTCCAGTCCGAGGGTTTTTATTGCTCGCGCGAGTGCCACTCCTCTTGCTGAGTTTGAATGATACCCCCAGTCATGGTGGGGGGAATTGAAATCCCCAACTACGATACGCTGGTTAGCTTGCGCCAGTCGATTGGCTTCGGAAAGGAGGTTGGCGAAATAGGCCTTTGCTGGTTTTGGTGGCTTGTACGTGTTAACCACGAACATGCCCTTTCGGCCCCGTTTATTGGGCACTATCTCTATGGCTAAGTGCTCAATGTCAGGTTCCGATAAAGAGTGCTCGATGACAGTGATGTTTTTTGCGACGAGGATTGCAACCGTCGCCATGTGGGGTTGGTGGATTGTGTAGTAGCCGGCTAGCGTTGGGGTTCTTTCGGCTCCTATCTCTTGCAGGCAGATAAGGTCAGGCGTTCTTCTCCGACGGCTGCTACGGTGCCCCGATGTCCTCCTCGCCCTCCGCTCCGTACAGAGTGGACACAACCGCGGCGTCTACTACGGCGTTGGCCATGCGAATCGCGGACGCCGTCAATCGCGGACGCCGCCAATTGGCTCGCGGCTGCCTGCCGCCATTCCGAACTCCAGCGTTTTCACAGTGTCCGCTGTCATCGAGCGATGTGTGTTTACCTGTGCGCGCGTGACACCCTGCTGGTTAATTTAGTTAAAACACGTTGCCGGGCTAGTTGGTTTAAATCCATGATAGAATATGTAAGCGCGACTGAACAACGACGTAGAAAGAAGCAGACACACAAAGACAGCGCTGTCCCCTTGTGTCCATTTCTTTCTACGTCCTCGTTGAGCCGCGCTTATGCATTCTATCATTGTTCATTTAGTTAGTAAGCGAATGTTTACAAGTTTCCACGGCCAATAAAACTACTATCATTACTTTTTACAGCTATCTACTAATTTTCTATCGCAATCGGTGCTTCGCCTTTCCGGCGGAACTGCGATTTTCTTTTTACCGAAACGCTCTTTTATGCATGCAAGCACAAAAGTAACTGTATGTCGTCGCATAGTTTGGGAAGTAATATCTCGAAATTGGTGTCATTCTGGAAATTCATTCTAAATGAATACGTCTCACAATCTCACTTGCTACAATTACTAAATTTCAATATGTGCCGTGCAATAACTAATTAGGAAGCTAACTAGTGAACGTTAGTTATTTCGTCGAATATGTTTCGATTTTTGGTGCAAGTAATGTCCGCCTCTCGTATCAATCCATTTCAAGGACTAGAATTGTGTTATCTGCCACAGGCGATTTTTAAAAATCCCATAAAATTGAAAAATGATCACTCCGTACACTAGCCGCCGTCTGCTGGGCGGCAGACGACGAGGAGAAGAGCAGACGACGACGCGCAGACGACGACAACCGGACGACGAGGAGAGCTGCGCACATACGCAGTGTGCTTACTGGTGATATTGGTTGTTGACTTCAAAAATTGTTTTCTCGGATAAGGTAAAATTCACTCGAATAAAAATTTCTAAATAGTGTGTACTCACAATTTCTAAATTGTGTGTACATTGAGCTAGCTGACATATATTTATCCGGAGGGCCCTAATGCTTAAATTTGGCTTGAATATTGCACAAAATTCATTTCTTGCCAAATGTGGAGGCATTTTTCTAAATATATATATATATATATATATATATATATATATATATATATATATATATATATATATATATATTTATTTATTTATTTATTTATTTATTTATTCATTTATTTATTTATTCATTACATACTGCCAGCCTGGATGTCAGGCTTTAGGCAGGAGTTGGGTACATAACAATACAGTATATCGGAATACAATTTACATTTGGTCGAGCAAGTACGGCATTAGAAGAACTCACTTAAGCTATACAAAGCGGAGTACAAACAATATGCCACGACAATGTGAAGTGTCGTTAGCTATTGCGGAATGCACTTAAGAAAGAAGACACCGTCGAACACTCAACCACATTGGCGGGTAGGTTATTCCATGTGCGAAATGTGCTTGGGAAAAATGAGGCTTTGAACACATTTTTTATGCACAAGAACTCGCTCACCTTCTTTGAATGGAAAGAACGGGTTTGTCGCTCGGTAATTGAATGAAAATATGCATTTTTGTTTATTCCAAGTTGGTTATGGTAAATTAAGTAGAACATTTTTAGTCTTTCCTGGTGTCACCTTACTTGTAGGGTCTCTAAATTGGGTGTTTGCAAAAGGGCTGATGGGGATTTTTTCCAACTATAACAATTATATATGAACCTGACGCATTTGCGTTGGACATGTTCAAGTTTGCTAATATTACACTTTGTGTGTGGATTAGGAGAGCTATTAATATTTTCAAATTATTTTTAGCACACGCTATAGCAAAAGACAAAAAGGGCGAAAAATTATGGTAGCTGAAAAAATAACGCAGTTTGTGAAAAACACTTCCGAAAACACAACTTTTATTGCTTTTTTACTGAGCGAAATAAACATGGGAAATTCTAAAAGGCATTCAATTATGACGTCATATGAAAGAAAGATGCCCATATAATGCTCTAAAATATAATTTGTTATTGCGTATAGTTTCAGACCTCATTAAAAAAGATGTACCTCCAACCAACTTTTGCTTGTTTGCGGAAATGTCAAAGAGCGCTCACGTGATCAAAACATTTTTCGCAACGAAAATACTTCGGTGAAACTTTATTCACACAATAGCCATCTAGCCCAATTTTTTTCAATAAAATCAATGATGGTCACTTTTGGGTATGGGACGTTTCGCGTGGAATGACGCATAACTCAAATTGTCAACTAATTCTATAACTAAAAAATTAAAGCAAATTTCCGTGTCGTTTCTGTGTAATGTTGAGTGCAGTCAACATCAACCATATCTGCGTCAGAAAGGTCACCGTTTGAGTTCCCGAAAAAAGTATCTTTGGTAATATTGGCATCGAGACCTATCCTTCAGCTGCATTCTAAGAAATGCGTGAAAGAAAGAGACTTTTATCATGTCAAAGGTTGAAGGACGCCGCGTCTAAAGAAGTGCAGCAGCTTAGCGAAAGCGGCTTTGGGACACCGTTGTCCCCAAATACGGACGCCAAATTTTGTCGCAACATGTACAGGGGCTATGGTCGTGGCACAGACAAAACGGAATTGTATTTAAAAAGCCCTCCGTGTAGCCAGTGCCAGAGCGATCGGCAAGCAGTTATCTTCTATTCCTTTCAGAACGGGGCAGTTTCCGGCTTTTCAGAAAAAAAAAATCAGTTTCGTTTGGCATATTCATAGTAGAAGCGTATTCATAGTAAAAAATAACGGTACCACGAACACAAAACAAAGAAGTACGCAGGACAGGCGCTATGTATATCAACCAACTTGCCCAGTTTTACAGTCGATTGCTGTTCGGCACAGTAATTCATCTTTAACGCGTGCACGTCATTTTGACGTGGTGAGACTTCGTGGTTTTGTGACGTCGTGAGGCTTCGTGGTTTTGTGACGTCGCGTGACCTAATGGCGAAGTGGGTGCAGCCCGAAACCTTTGACCAGCGGCAGAGGGCTAACGGCGAAAAAGGCGTCGGATGATAAATGATTATTCTACTCTTGTTCGGTCTAATCATACATAATCTTTGTGTACACGTCATATCAGATAGGGAGTTTTTCGCCGTGTCCGTGACGTCGCGTGACAGAGAGCTGAAGTGGGGGTGACTCGCAAATATTTTGACCAATCGTGGAGGGCCGATTTCGGATATGGAATAGAAACAGTTTGCAATAGCTTTATGTTATAGCGCCCATAGGTATATTGCATCGTCGGCTTTTCTGAAACAAAAGAAAACGCGATAAAATAGAACACCCACAAGAAGCGCCGCTATAAAATTAAACATAAACTTATAATTCCAATACCTACGTTATGTTATTAACAAGTAAGAAGCTGCTGCAGACAAATTGAAAGGAGATGAAAAATAATGAGAATGGAAAGGTTGGATAAATCAGCATCAGGCGAGAGAAGAATCATGGAGACCGAGGGGCCCGATAAGAAGCAAGCAGCATGTAATACTGGTAGAGTCCAAGCTAAAAGAAACACGAAATTGAACTATATGTGAGTTCTAGAGGAGGCTCAAATTTTCATGGATCCTATTTCGCACGCCGGGCGACCTTTGATTAGGTAATCATATGCGGGCGATTATTTCTTCTTATACTGAAAATGTCAGCGCACACGTCATCACATGGCGACGTACGTGCGCAGGACTTCGTTCTCGCTACGAAAATTGAGTCGACAAGCTTGTGTCACCCTTCGCTTTTAAGTGAAAGGTGAAGAAGACTACACAATCATCGTGCACTTTTCTGTCAACGTGCTAAATAGAATCGATGGAAATTTGAACCTCCTCTAAAGCCCAGAATTATGCGGCATATATATATATATATATATATATATATATATATATATATATATATATATATATATATATATATATATATATATATATATAAATTAGGAAATTCGCGGGCGCTGGTTGGAATCGGTTGGCGCAGGACAGGGGTAATTGGAGATCGCAGGGAGAGGCCTTCGTCCTGCAGTGGGCTTAAAAGATTATCATGACGATGATGTTGATCATGATGATGATATATATTTTCCAATTACCTAATCAAAGTTCACCCACTTTAGCGTCAGCCTAATAATAAACGAATAATGTCAGTCCGCCTTGATGTAAGTAAGCTGCGAGGACACTGGTTCGGCATACTTTGAATATTTGTGAAAAACTAATAAAGTTATTACTTGCTGTTTATCTTTTCAATGCGCTTCACGTTCGCTATAGTTCTTCAAATATTGCCTTGGTTTGGAGTGTTCAATCCGCCACCGCTCAAGACTGGCTATAATGCGTCTTGGCCGGCTTTCGTGTTCAATAGTCGTGAACAAGAGTTTTGCTGTTGTCATAGCTGGTAAAAGTCCGAGTCCTTGTAAAGTGACAAACAAGACACTACGACTAGGCTGCCTAATGTGTGTCCGTGGGTCTTCCGGCTTATTCAATACCAGTGGCCTGTTCGTGTGTCAATTTTGCATGGAGGTGGCATTTCGTCATTTAATACCATGGTTAGATGTAGTACGTACCTGTTTAATCTAGGATCCTAACTACATGCCTCCTGCTGGGAGGAATTGAAAATATAGATGTTTTACTCAAAGGAATGGCATTTACTGTCACAAAGAAACATGACACGCGCCTTGTTTTGCCGTGACGAGTTTTACGTTCAGCCATCGGGGGCAGCGACCTTCGAACCTCTCCTTCTTTCCTGAGACGAATCAGCGTCGTGAGGCTCAGAATACGTCGCGTCGGACAAACCAGCGGCGACACCAAGGCGAGACACGTCTGACGGCTACGGGGTTGATGGATGGCATTTGGTCGCCAAACTCGTCGCTGCCACCGAGAAACTATAGTGAAAGTGCGTTCAACGCCACTTCCTTACGGTCCCTGCTGGCCGTCAGAGCCGACCGACAGACGAACCAGCTAATTTCTGGGCCATCCCAAGAGCGTAGACGCGCCAATGGAGTTAAACGTGACACTCCTGTCTACGAACGTCCCCTTCTTTCTCTGTGGCAGTGAGCCGGGTGCGCGCGGGGGTATTTCTCCGATTGTGTACAAAGGTGCCGGAGTGATGGTGCGCACTCTCGCCCTCAAGGCGCTCCGGTTGGAGGAAGGTGTGGCCGCAGATTTCCCTGACCTAGGGATCTAGGCAGGGCTGAGGGGATTTACCGGACTTTTTTCGGCTCCTCTAATGGGCTGATGTGTGCTGGCGTGGCCTGACGTGCTCTACGAAAAGATGTAATCTTATCTGACATGTATCTCATGCTACGAGAACTATGTACTGCGCTTAATGCTCCGGCCAGTACGAGTATCCCTTGTTCTATTAATATGTTTGCCTCTCCTATGTAAATATACCTGTTGTCGTTTATCCAACTTCTCGACCTCGTACTCACCACTAATGAAACCCTCGTGACATAAGCTCGGACGACGATGTGGGCCCTCTTAGCCTCCGTGTAACGCCCGGTAGCGTGGGCCATCTACCCGTTACGACACGCACCTGCGGAGTAGGCTAGAAACGATCCCCATTGTGACACCAGACTCAGAGGCAACGTCCCCCGAATCTTACACGGAGTAAACGGCACCAACATTCTGTTGCTTGGGAAATCTGGGCCTGTAGTCACAAAAAGCTCTTACGCTATAGTTATTCGCAACAAAATATTCTAGCCAATCCTGACGCTCGGCATACCATTAGCGAAGGTGGACGGCAAATTACGAGGATCAATCACTAACGGAAAGCTTTGTCAATACGGCTTCTGCCTTTAATGTCCGGTAACGACGGCAGACGATCAGTGCTTATAATTTATTCCGGGCGAAAAAAGCATTTAGACGACATCCATACGCAGTAATGAACAAATACACAACGAACTATCAATTCATCGCTAAATTTGAGCGAAATTTGCATAATTTTTCCTCGTCAGGTGCTTTCACTTTACGGCCGCACACGTTCTGCCACCAGGACAAACCTTGCGCGCCCACTTAAAGAGATTCTTCTTTTTTAAGGCTGCTTCGAACATGTTTCACTGCCTGCACTAGCTGAGCACACTCGGGCACTTACTGAGTGAATACCACGTCCAGTTCATGGAAATCGGCAGAACGGCGGTCAGCGGCTCGACTTCCGCAGTTACTTGAAATGCAGCGAAATTTTATTTCAGCCTCTTCCTCAACCGCACAGACGGACAAAATATTTAGCCAAAGTTGACGAAACGAGACCAAGATAGGGTAAGAATGAATGCTGTCGCATCTTAAACAGTAACCTTTATGGCAAAAAGGCCTGAAATCCTCTCCTATTGCGCTCGCCGAGTGAGAACATGTTAGCTCTTAAATTTTTCAGATATTCTGTACAACAATAAAAAGGACTTGCTTCTCCGTTCTTCCTTCCCTAATTTGATCCCATTCTTATATATTCGCATAGATAAAATCTGCTTCGAATTGATTAAAATCTACATGAGGGCCTTCGAGATAAATGCTGGGCCATAAAACGAACAAAAGTAACATCCTAGCATGTATTGTGGAATAAGGATGTAATGCTGGCATTTCCACGTTGGTCCAAATGTTATGGAGTCCCACCTTCTTGCATTGGTTAGTTATTCAACTCCCAGATGGGAACTCCTCCCAGATGGGAACTCGACGGCTGAGCGTCCTGCGTGCAATACATGGCCTCAGAGCTTGCCGAGCTGGATATTTAGTAAAAACCGACGCCAAAGCTGCCAACCAGTCCTCTGTTTACATTATGCCATGCTCTGATGTTTTCTCGCTGCTCATTCCATATTGAGGTTACGGCGAAAGTTACAGCGGAGCGAATCCGCCTCTTCGCGCCGCGACCGGGCGGAATGGATGCCATCGGTTGTGCAAAAGCGAACATTCTCTTGGGTGTCGTATTTCTCGTCTCGTCTGCTCCGACCCGTGGCAAAACCGGTCGAGTGCCAAATAAATAAGCACTCGAAGAGGCGTCAAAACAACGTCGCGTGCGCGCGTCGAAACGGCACTCGGGGTCCCCTGAGTGCGCTCGGGCACGCCGCCGCGGCAGGACGTGCCTTGGGCTGCGCTGTCGAGGCGGCAGCGGCTCCGACGCCCCGCACGGCGACGCTCGCGGCCGGGCCGACTTCATCCCCGACGTTTTTTCCTGAAATTCGCTTAGCGCGTCACACACGGTGACTTCGGGTTCGTGCACGAAACGGAATATTTTATGCCAACCACAGCTTGTCCCTGTCCCTGGCTGTGTTGCACAGGCGAGGTGACACAGAGCTTTTCTTACACTAAATGAGTTATTTGATATTTTAATTTGCATGCTACAAATGAAATGCAGCGTCATTCTGTTTTTCAATCGCACCTCATTTGAGTCTCCAGCATTGCTGAATCGCGCGAGACATGTGTGCCATCCTTCACCCCTGTGCAATGAGTGACCATCCTATAGTATACTGTACTCTGCTTTCGGTGCTGGTAACCGTAGATGAAAAAATTTTTGTGCTCTTGTGTTCGTGTGTGTATCGCGCTTTTTTATATTTTCTTCTCTTATATTCCTTTTTTATTGTTGCTTGAGTAACAAATGTCGAATTTCGGTATAGCCGGCTCTGACGTAGCCTACCTTCCCGTTATTCAATGTCTAAATTTAAAAAGGAACAGAAACGCGCCACGTGGTGTCCTTATGGGGCCAACTTCGATACCGTACCCTTCTTCTGCCCTCGACTTACGCCACTCTTATCCGAGCCTCGTTCAAGTGCTTCGCTGAAAAACACCGGTTTTTGCCGCAGCCCGAACAACGTCTACTCCCAGGGACAAAAAAAAAAAACCTAGCAGGCACTGGCATTCCAAGCCAGTATTGCGCATGACTAAGCAAATATTTATCGGCTTGGCGTATTCGCATGTGGCTGGCGTCGTTGGCACAGTCGCTCACGAGCACCTCATGCTCCATAACACCTGTCACTTGGGAAGTGAATGCGTTCAAACGGCGGTGAATATCATCCTTTGTTCACTATCGGCTAATTCTGTCCATCAGTATAGAACCATTTGTGACATGCGTTACCTTTATCGCTTCCGACTGACAGTTTCTTCATTACTTTCTAGCATGTAGGAACAACCGACGTAAATGAAAACCGTGAAATGTTTTACTGTTCCCAATACAGTTCAGCCCCCGCTATAACAAGTGTTGCTTTGCAACTGTTACTCGTGGTTTGAAAATGTCCGCATTGGTGTGCCCCAAATCGGCAATGCGCATTCTTTGGGTGCTCCCCCGAGGCAGCCCCTTAATCCGCGCCCGCCTATCTGGCGACGGGGCCCGACACCGACCGTGACGGGCAAACAAGCGGCTCACTTGGAATCGACCGCATCCACCGCCCTCCATGGAAGTGGTAACGAGCGCGAAGAGTAATCTCCTGACCCTAACAAGATGACCATCATGGAGAGCAAGGAACCCAGTCTATGACTATCGTGGAGGGAACATGAACTGTTTCGTGGAAGGAGCGCGAACGAAATCTGTTTCTCGATTACCTCGTCATTGCTTCGAAGATTGAATACCAGAGGCGTAGTTCTGTGAACTGTACGACCCCTTTGATTGGCCGCAACAAGGTCACTGAATTCCCTTGTGTAGGGGACTAGGGAAGAACAACGATTTAAAAGCGGACCGTCGGTGCCGTGAGAGGTTTGCTGAGGTGTTCTCATGTCTATAGACATGGGCGTCCTGGCGTTTGCAGACATGTGTGAGCTCCGACTAGCATCTGACGACTTGATTCAGTATGTAATTAATGTAAAATAAACCCCTTATATTTCACTCCTACTCCCGGACGTACCCATCCTTATGGGACGAAAGATTTCATGCCTAAACGCTACCCCGAGTCTCAACAACTGGTGGCAGCGGTGGGATGAAACTTGCGGCCGACGCCAGTCGCCATAATTTCATTCGCGAGCGACTGGATGACAGCAGCAAGGTGGATCCTGCAGTCAACGCCAATAGCCAACAACTCGCGAGTGACTGGATGAATGCAGCGCATTATGACAGCACGGTACAGGGTGAGTGCCTGGCTTTGCGCTTGAGTCATCGGATCTTTTAGCCTAGACTTGCTAAAAGTCGATATAGCGTATACAACTGTTTATAATGGTAGTGTAGTTGTAGCGTGTCTCAGCAGAAAGCAGGTTTCAGCATAGATCTAAACCAGCTACTAAAGACAGACGTCATACCTGTGTGACAGTAATTGGGACATAGAGATGGGCCGGAATTCTAATCAATTAAAAGCGACTCAGGATTTACGCCTTCTTGCAATTCATTCGATGCGGTGGAGGAGAACTCGGGGACTTGGTGCTACTTCGGTAGATAGGCGTGTGGCTTCTGCTATATTTTACAGGCTTCACATTTTCTTGGGAAAACAGAATTAAACCTCTGGTAGTTCTTTTTTTACCTGCATTGCAATTTGGGCGGGTTTTGCAGCAAGTATTGTGGAATAGCTGAGCTAAGTAGTGACCATGGACCTCATGAGTTTGACAATAGCTAGCTTGTTGCGGTTGTGTGAAGAGTCCTGACTACAAACTGACTGCTTGTTTCAGTGCGTAAATAAACAATTTTCTTTCGCTCCTACTCCCGCACGCACTCATCCCTACGCCTGGAGGATAGCTGGCCTGAACGCTACCCCGAGGCGCAATAGCATGACAAAACGGGGCCGGTTCAGGCCAGTTTTCATACTCGGGCTTGTCTTTACAATCCTGGAAGGACTTTTCGCACAGTCAAAGCGCGCCAGTGTGTAGATTATCGGCCAAAGCTCTATTGTTGAAAACCGACCTGGTGCGCCGTAGAGCTGTCGCATCACATATGCATTCGTAATTCACCACGTGGAGTGTTATCAAACTTAACTTTAAGACTAGTACGTCCCCAGCTGTGAACAGTTGGAAATCCTGCACCAAAACGAGGCGGCGTTCCCAGTTTTGTCGTGGTTTCCGCAATCCTTCCAGGCCACCTATGCTTCCAGGCCACCACAGGTCACCTGCAAAAAGTCGCAGGACCGTTTCGGTCGTGCATTATTGGATCAACAGTAAATCAAGCAGACATAGTCAAAATAAACCGCTTAACTTACGATCCTCGTAAATGTTAACGGATGAACCTTCTTTGTGACAAAGATGGTGCCTCTGTTCCTGAATACTGTGTCGATCGACAGGTGCTTTATTTTAACGTTAACAGAATTTTTAAACATCACCTATGGCAAACAACACAGATCTACTTATCGAGCTGAAACACTCGAAGACGCATGCATTACTTACACTAAAAGTCATCACGCACAATGGACTAGTTAACAAAATTTCACAAATTAAATTCTCAAATATAGTTAGTTTAGCGCACCTATTGCAATACCCTAATTGAAGCCAATTATTTCACAAGGCACAGGTGCTTAGAACGAATTTTGAAACTAGCACCAGTTTTGAGATAACCGCTGTCAAATATGCCGTAAAAATGCATTGTTGTGCCACTTTAACAAAACGAACTTTTATGCACTCAAACTCAAAAATTACTGGAATGCACCAATGCATTTTGTCGCAAACTTTGGGAGTGCACATCTCGAAACTGATGTCATCCTTAGAATTCGTTCCAAGTGAAAGTTATTTTAAAAGTCACCGGCTATAATTCGTAAATTGCAATATGTGTCGTAAAGTAATTTGTTTAAGAGTTACTTTAGAAAAATTTGTCAATTGTCAATTTATCAATTCCTTGCCCAAATAATGTCTGCTTCTGAGAGTAATATAGCCCAAGAAGTATAATCGTGCTACATGTCACGGGTGATTTTTAAAAATTCTGTTACCGACAAAATAAAACACCCTGTATAACTTGAACAGGCGCGAGAAAAAAATAAACTGGGCAAAAACCGTGCAAACAGATACACCGACGTCGGTTGACGATAATTATGTCGCCTTTGCCTTTTTACACTTTCTTAAGCAGTTTCAGGCGCTTTCAGTTCTTCCACTGGTAACATCTACGCCGCTTTACATCTGCGGCCTTCGTCTACGCGACATAATGGTGTCGGAGGTAAGTCTCCCCTCCACCCGCGCTGTGCCTGATGAAACGTCGGATGCACACCCTGCAATCCACGAGCGCGGTTATGCTTGCCCCTGTTATTCAGAAACGAAATCGCCCGTTGTTTAGCTCCGCGACTCTACCGACTGTCCGCCTGCGTTTGAGAGAGCAGCAAGACGCGGAGTGATGCGAAGAGGTCCTGGAACCGGAGCCTCGGCTCGGCAGCGCTCACGAGAGCCACCACGGGAAATCGAGGGCCCAGCTATACCGCCGCTCCACGCGCCACCCAAGGGGATCCTCTGTGTGTTGGCTACTCTCCACTTCGCGGTTCTATCCTCGCTCGCGCGCCGGTCCTTGCTCTTCGGTGAAGAAACCGGCTCCGTCAAAGTGGCCTCAAAATACCGCTCTCTCGCTGGGCTGAGAGGCCATCCTCTCCGAGTCCCATTCCCAGCGCTCCAATGCCCGCGCCGGCCTCCCGCTCTCGAGGTTCCTGCGTAAGCGTGAATTGTTAAAGAGTCGTGCGCTTACGCCCGAGTCCCCGAGCGAAGTGCAATCTTGCATCGTCGCGCGCATACCGCACGCGCCGTTTGCGCGGTGCGTATACTCTCGCAATGCGCATTTTATGCACACGCGCTCTCTCGTCGAGCGCGGTTGGTAGCTGGGTGACCTTTTATCACCCGCCGGATGACCCCCACTACGCAGTGTTGCTTACATAGTAAGCACACTTCTATGAAAAGAAAGCCAAACGTATTCACTGCAAAGCGCCAGTGTTCCTTTGTCTTCGTATAAGCGAAAGAACGTGTAAATGTCAAGGAACGGCCCTTCGATGCACGGTGTACCTCGCGCGTTCCCTTTTCCCTCTGCCCACATCGCGAAGAAACAACAAAACTGGTACCTCAGATCACGTATTTGCGAGCATGCTGCCGGCAGTTGAAACCTTGCCCCCCCCCTCCCCCGAAAAGAAATCGTAATTATTTTCGTCTCTTTCATGAACAGTATCTTCGTTGCCTGCGCGGCGGGCTCTATTCCCACTAACAGAGCGTGGGGCATTAAAAAGTTTACGCACCGCTTAACGCGTCTCATAGGTGAGAAATAACGGATGCATTTCAGTTCTGCATAGGTTCATTTTTTGTTTTCTTTTTCTTTCGTAGTATTTATTAAGCACAAAACAGGTGAACAATGGGGGATGCCTTTCTTTATTTCTTTCCTCCGAGGCAACGTTTCCAACTGTTACTCCTCAGCCTTCTAGTGGCAAAACTCGCAGCGCCTAAATCTGAAAGGAAACGTTGTGTACACTATACACACCGCCAATACGGCTGTAAAAGGTAAAGTCGCATGCCATCGGCTTCTCCTTTAAAAGTCAACACAAACCTAACCTTTCGCGCCGCAGTGTACAGCATAATATTAACTATTCGTTTATGACTCTGAAAAAGTCAACTTGTAAAATAATGAAGGCGTAATAAAATGTGTTAGAGGTTGTTTGTTTTTTGGATCTGATTCGGCTGCTCGCACTCTCACAATAGCAAAAGAGAGAAAAAGGAAGAACACTGCTCATGAAACGCAGGCCTCAGCAGTTTTCTGAAAGCAAAACGGCTGGCAAACCCAACCCAGCTTCTTGTATTTTGCACCACCGGTGGTGATCACGCAAGCACCGCCCCTACGCCACTGGTAGGACTACACAGAAACAAGTCAGCGGTACCGGAAACATTGTTAAAGCAGCAGCAGTTGTTTTCTCTCGCGTCCTGAGACCTCTACTCTTTGTACAAGCATTTTTAGTTTGCTTGTTGTTTTGGAAATTTCCAGCAGCCGGCCATTGTTCTTAATGTTCCTGATGGGTAACATTGAGGCAGCTTACAACAGCTAAAAATTATGCAGATCCCACGCACTGTGGGAATCCATGTAAGCGAAGCATTCCGTGCTGGATGCTTTGATTAACAATAATTAGCGGTGATGTTGACGGCTAAAAACGCTTAATTTTTTCAACGCTTAGTCTAACACGAGAGCGGTGAGTTGATGTTAAACGTTACCTTGCAGGCACCACTGCTGTTTGTCTCCGTAGTATACAGAACACACAGGGAGAGGTATTTGCTTGAGGCGCTGTTGTGCACGATATTTAATGACCTCTGAGAGGGTTGAAAATTGTCATTGCCTCACATGGCGCATCGCATCGTGACAGAAGCATTACACTTGAATTGGATTATGGGGCTGTACGTTGTTACGGCTGGCGTCTAGCACCTCGTGCAGAAAGGACTTTCACCCACCATGCCTCGTCGAAATGAAGCGTGAGAGAGAGAGAGAGAACAAGGATAGGAAAGGCAGGGATGTCAACCAGAACAGCATCCGGTTTGCTACCCTACACTGGAGGGGGAAAGGGGAATAGAAAGAGGAAGAAAGGGAGAGAGTAAACACTGAGTACGTGTAGGAGGGACACCACACACAAGGACACTATAAACGGTCTCTTAAACCGGTGCACTTCAAGTACTGCACTAGTGCACGAATCGCTTTTCGAGCCAGTGACGGGTGTGGCCACGGTCCGAGTATCTTTGACTCGGTGAACGGTCTCGAGTCTAGTCGGTGTAAAGTTGGTCGCAGAGAGAGGCGTTGGACATCGTAGCGAGGGCAGGTACACAATAGGTGCTCTATGGTTTCCTCGCAACCACAGGAGTCGCACATCGGGCTCTCGGCCATTCCCATACGGTAGGAGTGTATTCGTTCGTGAACGCCACTCCCATGGCCACAAGCGGCACAGCAAAGTTGTTTCGCCGTGGGAAAGGCTAGATGGTAGTTGTAGCCGTAGCGTGGGGTCCAGTTTGCGTAATCTGCAATTGAACGCACTTGAAATCCAGAGACCTTGTGAATTCTTGCGTGCAACTAGGCGAAGTTCCCTGGCAGCGTCCGACCTCGCTAAAGGTGTTGGACGCGTCTTGGTATCTTCGTGGGCACACCGGGCAGCCTTGTCAACTAGGTTGTTGCCAACGATGCCACAGTGAGCAGGAACCCATTGAAATATAATGTGGTGTCCTCTTTCCAAACCTTGGTGGTGCACTTCCCTGATGTCAGATATCATCTGCTCGTAAGTTCTGTGATGTAACGCAGATTTGATACTGTGAAGAGCTGCCTTAGAATCGCAAAATACGACCCACTTCTCTGTTGTCTGTTCGGTGATGTACGTCATAGCGGCATAGAGAGCTGCAAGTTCTGCCGACGTAGATGTAGTCATGTGTGACAATTTGAATTTACCTGTAACCTGCCTAGCTGGAACGACGAAAGCGGCAGTTGAGCTGGTAGGTGAGGTCGAACCATCGGTATATATATGAATGTGGTCATGATACGTCTGGTTCACTAATAGGAGCGTAAGTTGTTTCAGAGCCGGCGCTGGATGATTGGATTTTTTTTTTATTCCAGGAATAGCAAAATTCACTTGAGGCTGTCGCAGGCACCATAGGGGAGATGAAGGCTTTGCCGTTAGTGTAAAAGATGTCGGTATGCACTCTTGATGAGCGCTAATCACTCGTGAAAAGGTCGCTTGAGGTCTCTCGGCTGGTAGGGAGGCCAAATGATGGTCGGGGATCCTTGACAGATGGCGGATATGTGCTCTGAGAGAGTCGACAGCTACATGTGTCTGGATTATATGGTCTCCCGCGACGGCAATTGTTGCTGCTGTTGAGGTGCACCGAGGCAGCCCTAAACACGTGCGTAGGGCTTGACCTTGTATGCTCTCCAAGGTGCGAAAGTTCATCTTGCACGCATTTGACAACACTGGTAGAATGTAACGTAGGAGTCCGAGAAACAATACCCTGTATAACTGCATCATAGAATGGACTGGTGTACCCCAGTTTTTCCCGCAGAGAAATTTGAAGACCTGAGCAATGGCGACTAACTTCTTCTTCAGATAGACGCAGTGAGGGCTCCACGAGAAAGCGATGCGTCTTAACATAGGATACAACTTGACCATTGATGGAAACAGGATACAATGACATTTGTTTGCGCGTAAAGCCAACCAATGCGCACTTTTCAGGAGACACACTGAGGCCTTGTTCTCGGAGATGAAGCGTGACTTCTCCTATTAGGGTTGGCGTCTTGCACCTCGAGCAGAAAGGACTTTCACCCACCATGCCTCGTCGAAATGAAGCGTGACTTCTCCTGTTACGGTTGGCGTCTAGCACGTCGCGCAGAAAGGATTTTCAGCCACCATGCCTCCTCGAGATGAAGCGTTACTTCGTAATTCGCCATGAGTGTCTGCCGGTTTGGCGGAACCCCCGCAGTGTTTACAGGGCTCTTTGGTGTGTGCGTGTGCGTGTGCGTGTGCGTGTGTGTGTGTGTGTGTGTGTGTGTGTGTGTGTGTGTGTGTGTGTGTGTGTGTGTGTGTGTGTGTGTGTGTGTGTGTGTGTGTGTGTGTGTGCGTGTGTGTGTGTGTGTGTGTGTCTGTGTGTGTGTGTGAGAGAGAGAGAGAGACTTTAGAGGGACCCTTTCCTCGAACTGTAAAGCTCTACAGGGGAACTTCCGCGAACCAGCAACGGCCAAAAGAGAAGGACAAGCGTCTGCAATTCCCGGACCTGTGGCTTGGTATAACCGGAGGTGGGACGCCCCTTCCTTGCAGCAGGCTCGGTATATCAAGAGGATCGGTATAATCGGAGGAGGAGCGGCCCTCTTTCCGCGAATCAGACTCTGTGCCGGTCACGTGACGTCGACGGAAGCAAGATCCCTCCCACGATTGTAGAGAGCCTATTTAAGGGGCTCCGAAATGTACTTCTTTAGATCACTTCATTCTCTTCTCATCATTTTAGAGCGCAGCTCTTTGGCGTCCGTTCCTGGGTTTCGCGTCGTCGTCGGCGTTGTCGTCGGCCTCGTAACCAGCTCCGCCCCCCTTTCATCCCCCCAGCGCTAGCAGCGACCGACTGATACCGCTGGATGCCGCTGACGCCGCTAGAGAGTCAAGATAACGTGACTGCATAGAACACCGTCGCCGCCATGCAGAAAGAGGAGGAAAGGGTCCCCCCCCCCCTGTTCTTGTGTGGCGGATAGGGTGCTCTTCAGTTGCCGACGCGCCGGTTATTTCACGTAGGCCCCGGCACGTCGACGAATACGTGACCACCTTCCCATGGCTAGACCTGGTTCTTAGCGCTGCGGAAGCGAGGGTATCATATTGTTTGTGTGGGCATCGGCGGCGTTGTCCCTGAAACCAACTCCGCAGCTGGGGTTGACTCACTATCGGCGTCAGCGGCATCAGTCAGTCGCTGCTATCTCTTCCCTCCTCCCTTTATCGTGTTGTCCGCTTGCTGCGCGCGCTTCTGCCCCCATCGTTTGCCGCTGGGTGTACACGCCGCCCCCCTCCCCCCTCTTCCTGCGAGTCTCCGGTTGTCAAAGCGCCGGCTCGAACTTAATTCCTTTCTTCGCTCCTCCTCCAATGCAACCCCTGTGCGGTGGCAATCAGAGAGCCAGATCGGTGGCGGCGGATCTGTATATGTGCACCGCCCGAGCCGAAATTGCCGCTTTTTGTTAAAGGAATACGTGTGAAAAATAAAAAAAAAATTCTGTGATAGCGCATACATGTGTTGCTCGATTTCTTTGCCTCAATCTATCGAAAAGGTGAAACAGCTTATTTGCTGCACTCAAATTTCGCATTAGGAAGTAACGTAATCGTCGGTAATTTTTTTCATCAACCTTTGAATAAACCGTGCAAGTTTGGCACTAGAAATCGTCTCGTCCTTGCCCGGTCGCCATGGTCTACCGGATGCCTGCAGCCCGCCGACAACGCCACGCTAACCAATAGTAACGTCGGTCGAGCTTCGATAGGCAGGCGTCGCTACAACTCGGCAGCAGTACGATACGCTACCCTGGAGTACGCAACAACGTGTGGAAACCCCAATCGGATTATGAGGCACGCCGTAGTGGCGCACTCCGGATTAATTTTTGCAGCGTTATGTTCTTTAAAGTGTCCCAAAATCTATAATTGCACTTGCGTTTTCTATTTCGCCCCCGTCAAAATGCGGCTGCCGTGGCCGGGATCAAATCTGCGACCTATAGCAATGCCATAGCCGCTAAGCTAACGTGGCGGGCACAGAAGTGTTGATTTGACGGTCGACCGCTTCTGTAGTGTCGCCTGGACCCTACGGTGCGCTTTAATTAATGCGGCTCTGCTTCTGCACGCCCTGCGTAGTTTGTCCGCTTGACATAGTTGCACGGCGTTTATTTTTCAGAAATAGCAGCAACGTACTGTACCGTACATTGAACTTAAGCTTATCCAGTTTCCCCGCAACCGCCGTCGTATAGTAGTAGGGTTTGCTGGCCTTCTCACATCACCTCCCCCACCCTCCCTTGTATGGGGACTGCCTCTCCTCCTCTCTCCTCCCTAAAGTTCTATCTACGTCCTCTATGAACTCGCACCTTAGTAGAAAGGGAAGCGCTGCAGTTTCTGCAATGCTTCTGATGGGAGTCGCGGATAATTTCAGTTGTCAAGAGGCTAATGTAGCGACGACCAGGGAGCTCCAGAGGGCCTCGTGCACATTCGATGCGGTGGGGTGAAAACGAATTTCTAGCGTCGCATTTCCTCTCAGACTCACTCCTGTCATGTATGCACACGCTGTGACATCCCCCCCCCCGCCCGCCCGCCCCGACGCGGTGTGCCGGAAAGCAGCAGCCGCAGCAGCCCACAGCAGCAACAGTGGGAAAGTCGAAGGCAAAGAAAGCTTCGCCTTAAAAGGCGAACCTCCTTACGGTGTTGCAACTGCCACACACTTCAGCGTGTTTTTTTATTACACGCCAATGTAGTTCTCGCCCTAATTGCGCCATACTCTCTCTATCTCTCTCTTTATTTGTATTTTATGCTCCCCCTCCTACCTCCCCCAATGCAGGGTAGCAAACAGGATATTCCCGCCTGGTCACCCTACCTGCTTTTCCCTTTCTACAACTCTCTCTAGATAGTGCACTTTATCAGTTAGTATCGTATCATTCTAGACTATCCACCCAGTTCACAGCCAAATGCTCATAGCGGATGTGTGCCATAGAACTAAAGGTTGAAGTTCCATGTCACTCTGGCAATTTACGATGAAATCGCTGCTTTATTTTTCAAGACCATGGTGAATGGTGTGAGTTTCCACCGCAGAAGAGCCAGGCGGAGGTTTTACTGGGACCGTGCATAAAATAAAATATAAGATTCACCGAAAATTACGATACCCCTTGATGCGAAATTTGAGCGTAACTCTATATGTGTTTTCACTTCGACACAATTCACAGCATTCGCCATGCAGCTCATGCAGCACTTTTTTTCCGTACAGGCGACGCGCGCTAATTGTAGCCATCGTCGCCGCACAACCCGTATTGCGCGGCACCACGTTGTTTCTTCGCACGCTTTGGTTCCACCAACGACGAGAGCGGCCCTTCGTCGCGGCGAAATCGTGCCACCAGTGTCAGCGGCGACAACACCCAAGGGAGCGCCACATCGAGCCATACTCGTAGCCGCTCGCCTTCGCTCCTTGCAGGAAGAGTAATCCCCGTCACATGCGCTGGTACCGCGGACTGACCTCAGCAGCTAACGCCGCGAACAAGCGTAGCCCTCCAAAGCTAACATCCCCTGCCCCCCCCCCCTTCCCACCCTCGGAAGCGCAGATGAGATCGCCCACACGGGTGCAGATGCCGTGGCCGCTGGCAACTCAGTTTATACGCAGGCCGTCTTCCCTCCGCTTCTCCTCCGCTGTCCGCCTCATGATTTCACTGTAGCCTTCTCCTCCACTTTCCTCTTCACGCGCTCTTCTTTGATCTACCGCTGCACTCGATGTTCGCTTTCATCTTTCGCTGTACGCGTTCGCTAGCTTACGAGGTATATAACAATGCCGAGGCACGCCGACGCTCAACGCGGGAACGGGCGCCTAAGAGCTGCACTCTAACAGGTTGCATGCATATGCTGAAGCCATCAGGGATTACGCATGACTCGGGAATGGGAACAACTGCGCACAGCAGGGCCACCTGTGTTATAAGCAAGTGTATGCCACATAATTCTACAAGCACTAGAAAGGCAACGACTTCGGCAACTGTTGCCTATTGGCAACTCCAGAATCCGTTACTTGTGCTGGCAACACCGTCCAAATAAACAAAGATGGCTACTACATCCAGGTTGAAGGTGGCTGTATCGCTTGGTGCGGCGCTCACGCGTTTCTCGTTCGTGGAGTCGAATCGAGGTGTTTCGTCGAAGCCGAAAGAGTCCTTGCTGCCGATTACCTTATTTTGATCGGTTTCAAGGATTTCAGCGACGAAAGTGCGCAAATCGTTGCGCTGTGCGTGCCCACCTCTGGCCTGTCCAGCGAGCTGCATCTTTTTATGTGTGAACAAAAAGCCTTTCAAGCTTTTGTTAAGAAGCTTTTTGGTAAGGTTAAGAAAAGGGAGGTGTTTGTGTGTAGCGGGCCTCCAGAAGGTGCAAGCACTTGTTCGCAGCGTTGCTCCACTGGTACAGGTACAATACTCGATTGTTTTCAACCTTCATAGGCAACTCCGCACTGCGACTCATGTTGTAGTATATCTTATATAGCAACTCCAAATATATGTGCAGTAACACCTGTCTTGCTTTCAGAAGCTAAATACGGATATTCTGCGCTGACGCGTGAAACCCTAACGTTACCTGGTCAGTGTGAGCACCGTTTTTGAGTCGGGGCCGCACCTTTCTTTGTAGAGTTAGCTGATGTGTGTGATAAGGTAGTCTGCATACGATGACTGGTGCTTGTTCGTGCTTGAAGTACGCAGCCTTCGAGCTAGGGCTCGGGCTTGCGAACACGATAGACACCCGCCGCCCGTAGAAATTCTCAATCCCTAGTGAAACGCGAGAAGGGAATAACAACCTATCGTACCAAAATGAGTTTCTTCTAAAAGGTTTCCAAAATTTAGCGAAGGTCTTCTTCCGGGCAATGTCACTTGTATTAGTGTAAATGCATGACTTGAAAACGAACTGAACCAGTTGTAATGGAATTTAGTTGTGTGCACGGTGTCGGCAAGCAAACTAGCGGTGCTGTGCGCAAGTCGAACGCACCAAAGCTGGAACGAGCGCAGTTTGCTGTTGCTTCTAAATGCCTTGCGAAAAAATAAACTGAGAACTCAAAGCGTTCAACGAGAAAACAGCATCTGCTGCTTGCACCGCTAAACTAAAGAATGCTATGAAAATAATATGTCGATCGCCTCGCTGCATAAGATGTGTCATGATCAACTTAAGACCTTCTGAGGCAGTTATCATTTCTGCTGCTGTTCCTGCTGACAAAAGTACATTAGCGAGAATATTGCTGCTGCTTAAGGCATTAGTAACACTAATGCTGTGACAGAAAGCTATAAACGAACAAAACCAAATGAAGCTTAAACGTACATCACTATAATTATTAAACCGCCTGCATAAACAAAGCACACTCCGCGATTTGAAACGCCAGCAACATATAAAAAGTAATGATCTACTGGCCGGGAAGAAAGAAGCCCCGAGTTAAATGTTTCGAACAAGCCTGTATAGCATCAGTCGTCACCTTTCCCAATGCGAAGTTTCTTATCCAAGTCGCTCTCCGATGCGCGTCGTCTGCCTCTTTCGCGAAAAGATGAAATCATACATGGCTGTCTTTCCACCGCGATGACACGCATAATTGTACACAAGTCTTTCGAAATCCCTATTTTTTTTTTCATTTTCGGGCTCGCGCGTGGTGTCATCAAGAGGATTAGAGAACTTCGAGGCATTCAGCACATGCCATGATAGGAGGCCATCTTTCTCTTCAAGCTTGAACCTGCATGAGCTGTTTCTCGAGGCTGCCGCTAGGAAGCGAGCATTTAGTTGGAATCGCCAATAACGCCTGCGACGGGCTGTGGTTTCAGAAGGATGTGTAACGTACTGCTGCTAACACGGAGAACCTCTCGTGCATCGCATTTCCGAACAACAGCACTATAAATTTGTCGGTATATGCTATGTGCAGAGGCAACAAGCTGCTATTAACTTTTCTTCCGGCCTACGCCAACTGCTTCACTTATCGCAAAATTATTATAGAAATTACAATTGTTAAACTGCCCCGCAAGACATAAAACACGAAAAAAAAGCAGCCATTAAATAATTATCGGCGCTGGTAAAAAAAGGAAGCTAATTTCGGGTTCATACGTCATTTATCTTCGATCTCCCGATGTTGAAATGATTCACAAACAGTCAGCTTTCGTATAAATACTTTGTTTGAAGTAATTCATACGTCTAAGATAATTGATAAAAGCAGTCTCCTAAGCAACAAAATTGAGAGTTAGTGTTAGTAAATTCTAAGGATAATGTTACACTTTCACGAGCTAGCAGGGATAAGCTTGAAATAGAGGGTGCGAAATGACTTTGACCCATATAGGCAAACGCTACGATCAATTCAAGGATTATAAATTGATTATAAAATATAACAAAACTATAAATTACAATAAAATGTAAATAATACTAGTGACTCTACATGAAGCTGGGGCACCACACAGCATGTCACTACAGGCTTCTGGAACAATCTATACGCGTATATTCATGTAATGCGTAAAGGATATAACCGGTTGTCAGTTAGAATAACAGAATTTGTGCCATGGGAAAAGGAACGCATTTGAGGGTGGTAAAGGACTAGATCAGTAATAAAATGAGAAAATTTTCCTGCATAAATAGGGCATACGCACGGTTAACGAACGACATCGGTAATTGAGGAGCTCTGGGAAAGGCTTTCCTCCTTTTGATGATGATGATGATGATGATGATGATGATGATGACCGATATAATGTGTTCTAAAATAACCTTTCCTTTGTACAAGACCAGCAAAACATTGGAAAGCGGAATGCATAGCTTCACTGAGCCGAGACATGATCAAAAAGGTGAACATTGTGCGGGGCTCGACTTTAAAGTGGTTGGCGCGGTTTTCTAAGCGATTAAATAGGTAATGCCGAGATATGGGAGCCGGAACGCCACGTCTGTCAAAGAAGCGCGATTTAAGATTCCTCCCAAACGAGCGCAGCACGACAATTTGGCAAAACACCTGAAAATGTTCGCGGCAAGTTACGAGATCCGCTGCACGCGAGTCAGTAAGTGAGCTTAGAGTTCGTCCCTTTTACACGAGTTTCATGAAGGCCTCGTTGTCGGTGGCGTGCTGGCGAGGATCGTCTATTTCTGCCACACCCCCGCGGCCGCAGCGCCCTGAGTATAAAGAGTGTCAAATTTTAGAAGAATTCTGAACACGCACAATCTGCTAGCCAAAAAGCAATTATGCCTCCCTGCTTCCTTCACCCAGCCCAACGCGTGCTGGGAAAACTGCACTGCTCCACACAATGAGCGTCATACTTTTCATAGGTATAGTCGATAGTATGCGGACACCACAAGTATCCTGCGACCCAAGACACCAGGAGACTCCACGAGAGGAGGTCGCCACCCCATCCTAAACAATACAGCTCGAACCATTTCTGTTCTTGTAAAACTGTTTTCTCTCCTCCTATAGACGTGCACCGGAGCATGCAGCGCTGCGTACGCAGGTGCGAGGCCGCACGTCTCTACAGGAGAACGTCCTCAGAACGCGCTGGCAGAAGTGCAACACTGAAGTGCAGACGCACCGACCGAGGCGGCGGCAGCTCGAGCGGACACCGCGGGCGTAATGGTCCCTGATTGATGGGGTCCGCGGTCATTCGACCTAGCGACACCGGCACTGGGTGGAGGCCCATCTTGCGTCAGCTTCTTGCGGGACACGGCCACACCATCCCCGAGGCCCATGTGAAACTGCGCTGTTCCACCCCCACCCACCACCCGTATTTACGACCCCAAATGTTCTCGGGCACGTCAACCGCATGCGGTCTGTTCGTGACTGCGCCAGTCGGCGTAATTTGGTTCACGATGAAACCGTACGCCTGACGACGGCGATCGGCGTGCGCGAACAGCCAACGCCGACACACTTTCCGGGCCACCACCCCCCGGAACAAAACCCGCTTGGCTTGACAGCGACGCTTTTGAGTGAAATTTGTCTTTCGTTCGTCGCTCCATTCGTGCATGAGCGAATGGTGAATGGAAAACTTTTGCCTGTGGTACCGTACGGACGGCACCGGTCCAGCACTTTGATTACCACATACCACGACCACCGAGCGCCGCTTGCGTCAACTGCCATTACGGGCTAGCGTTGTAAACCAGAAATTTTCCCTCTATCTATTCCCTGCTGCCGCACAATTTCAATGCTGTGATAGCAAAAATAAAAAAAGTAGAGAGTCCGTAAAGGGACTTTTTCGTTCTATTCCTAGCACTACTTCTCCGATTATATTATTAAACAAATTGCTCAAGTAAACAGTTTTCATAAAAAAGCGCTAAAGACTAAGACGAAGGAACACATACGACAGGACTGGCGCTTCGTCCTTCGTCTTTAGCGCTTTTTTATGAAAACTGTCAAGATGAACCAACTCGCCCAAATCAAGGCACTGTTACTCAAGTTTACAACACCAAGAAGTGCACACAAAGCATTTCTCGTAAAAGTATTTCTATCACACCTAACTTGAAAAACTTTTCAGGCATTAATAGAATATGAACCGTGTGTCCCAGCTAACGTTAAAAAAGCTGTTAAAAGAAAAAAATGAAGCAAAGAGACATGACGCAAGATACGAGGGTGAATCAGAAAGTCTTTGCCCCTATTTCTTTAGCCAACTTACATGTTTAATGCTAATTCAACATGTCCATTCCCAGCGGTACCTTTCTTGGACCGGCCAGGCCTTATCTGCCGTTAGCTCCGCGGCAAGGCGCTGCTGTCAGTTGTTGAAGATGGCGGTTGTGGTTCACACGTCCACGGCGTACGACCAACGAAGTGTGATTAGTTATCTATAGAGCAAGCGATGAACGCCCATTCAAATCCACAGAGAAATGCAGCCCTCGTATGGGGAAAGGTGTCTCGCTTTCAGAAGTGTGAGCTGGTGGTGTTGTGAGTTCGCAAAAGGCCTTGAAGACTTGCATGACAATGAGCCGCGTGCGTCGCTGACTGACGACATTTCTCAAATTTAGTGTGGCGATAGGACAGCACTTAGAGCCGGTGTGGGGACTATGTGGAAAATACTGCAAGGTACGTAGAATGGTAAGTATATTTGTACTTACCTGTATGTATCTTAATTGGCTAATAAAAAATAGGGGCAAAGACTGATTCGCCCTCGCACAATTATAAAGCCTATACAGTATTCAAGAGAACAGACTGGTGGGCTAGTTGGTACTACATAACTTGAGGCAAAGCGCAAAAAGGCACGTAGAACATCACAAGGGAACGAAGACACAACGCTACTAACAACTGAATTTTTATTTTACATCGTTACCCTACGTATATTACAGTACAACAGGAAGAAAAAAAGGCCACTGTCACAACAAAGATTTCTTTCCGGTAAAATCATCCACCATAGGCCGCTACCGCGATAGGAACAGGATTTCTTTTTTTTTTTTGTAAGCGACACAGATGGGCAAATTACAGAGTTATCGTTTCTAATAATTTCGAATGCCTCGATGATCTCCCTAGTCACTTGATATGGATTTCTAGATATCACTTGTGGTTTCTCAAACAAGGGTTTACAACCACAACGCGAGCAGTGCGCGGCTAGATGACTAGTCTCTACTAAATTATTAGCATTGCTCGAATGTTCCCGTAAGCGATCACTGAGGCACCTTCCCGTCTGACCTATGTATTCCTTCCCGCAGTCTAAAGGAATACGGTACACCACTCATTCTATGCACGAAACAAAGGCTTCTCGATGTTTTTTTTTTTATTGCAGTCATGGCGGCTCCTTGTAGCATTGTTAACTTTCGCACACAAACCAGATACTTTCAAAGGGGCTGAAAAGACGACGTCAACGCCAAAGCGATTCACAATTTTTTGTCATATTTATTTATTTATTTATTTATTTATACATACTGCAGCCCGTTAGGGCTATGGCAGGAGTGGGTTTACATGCGAAGAAAACTGATTATGATATGGAGAAACAAGAACATAGAAATATAAAGATGTGAAGGAACTATACATCAGCAATAGCATTTCAAAAATTGAGAAATGGGTAACAAACGAAATATAAAAATCTGAAGGAACTATACATCAGCAATAGCATTTAAAAATTGAGAAATCGGTAACAAACGAACTTCGGCAGGTAACAAATTCCACTGTTCAATCATGCGGGGAAAAAAACTGTATTTGAAAGTGTTAGTGCGTGGATGGAGTGGTCTGATATTATAGCTAGCTTGGTGCAAGTACGTCATGACAACTACTTTTCTGCTTCTGCTCTGCTGGGCAGCGGAATCCGCGTGATCACCACGTTTTCTTAACATGCTGCCAGCTATACTGCTGTCAGCATTTGCAGGGGGTAGCCAGCTGCGCTTAGGCGCGAAACTTGGTTTTCGGAGCTTCTGTGTACCAGGTGATGGCAGTGTTTTATAAAAGCCTTTTTAAAACAAACATTAATGATCCCCCGCTTAACTAGTTTGGAACACGCTGATGAAAATTATAGAATGGGTTTCTTCGCTCTGGGCTCCATAGCACCAACACATATGACTCTTTGAGAAAACAAGCGCAAGATATAAAAAACCTAATGTAACTCTTAGCAGGCTCTTTACATGACAAAATAAGAGGGTGGAGGCACTCGCGAAAAACTGAACAAGCAGCAGACGTGGAAGAAGCCAAGCATTCATTACCACATTGTAAAAGCACTAGGTAATCATCGACATACCTAAAAACTTTTCCAACCTCTGATCCTTTCAAGCTAGTGCACAGAATCATGCCGTAATGAGCGAGAATTAAATTGATACAACAAACGTTTATTACAGCAATTTTATTTTTAAAAATGCTCGCAACTGATATTTTGACATGCATTGCGTTTCTTTGTATTTGTTCAGAAGTAAAGAAAAATTGTGTTGTAGCATTTGTAGTTTATAATCTTTGCGATAACATGAGAGAAACCACGCGTCTGTGCTGCCTGTATTTAATACAGACCTGTGTACACATAAGCTCGCCGCTGTTTCTAAAAACTGCCTAAATATTTTATTTGAATGACGCCAGAACACGATAGTCAACATGGTTTTATGCGAATTGTGTTGAGAGTTTAAAAAGCGCTCACACTAGATTAACAATATTCAATGTTTGCAATCTGTCGTATAACTTTTGGTATGTTCGTTTTAGTTGTTGTTAGACAGACCAAACTACAATAACTAATTCGAAAAGCAAACAATGGATAGTAGATTTTAATTTTCATATTTAAAGGCAGCGCGCGATAACGCGACATCGCGCCACTGAGGGACGCAAGAATTTTATATAGGTTTAAAACGTGTGAATCCCATGTAAGGTTCGAAGACAGTGTTACGCCAAGTAAATCGCGTTCCTCAACTATTTCAATGTCATCATTACCACGTCTAATGGCGTGCTCTAACCTCCTAGCCTTGTTTCTGGCTCGGAAGAACATAAATTTTGTTTATGAAGGATTAATTTCGAGCGAGTTTGATGAAGACCAGTTGACAAGTTTGTTAAGTATATCATTACAGTCAACTGTCAATTTGGTCGCGTCAGGACCAGAAGGAAGCACAGTGCAGTCATCTGCATATATAATAAGCTTTACTGTTGAATCAATGTTAATTATGCTATTTGTGTAAACGTTAAGCAGAAGCGGTCTAAATACGCTTCCTTGCGGTACGCATGTCGTTATTGTTAGTAAGGACGATCTGTGCGCGCCGTTACATACATACTGGCTTTTGTTGGAAAGGTAAGATCTAATTAAAGATAAAGGTTTACCACGTATTCCACAGATCGATAACTTATGTGCCAAAATTTTATGGTGAAGTGAATCAAACGCCTTACTGAAGTCTATGAATAAGGCTAGGGTTATTAGTTTCTTTTGGATGTTTATTAGTACATGTTCTTTCAATTTTAATAATAGTGATTCGGTTGATCCTCCCTTACGAAAACCATGTTGTGATTCTGAAAAAAAGCTGTATCCTTTAAAAAAGGCTCTTGAACTGATAATGCAAGATTTTTTCAAAGGTTTTAGCAAAGATAGGTATGATCGAATCGATATCGGTTGGTGATTTTTACGCACGCTTTTGTCTCCACTTTTATATACAATAGACACTCTTGATCTTTTCATTGCCTCTGGGAATTCACCTAATTCTATCGACAAATTATATATGTATGCAACTACGGACGCTATGTATTCACATATTGTTTGATTGGTTTAATTTTAAATGTCGATATCTAGTGCTCTCGTATTCTTTAGAGACATGGAAGTCCTATAAATTTCAACTTCATCTGTCGGATGAAGGAACATATTTCCGGTGCAGATATTGACCAAGTCATCGCCGAAAAGTGAGTTTGTAGCAGGAGTGTTATTGCCAATGAAATCCTTATTAAAAAATTGTGGGCGAGCATCACCAGTATACACTCTGTTATTCTGCGTTATTTCTTCTGGAGACGCATTTTCCCTTTCATGGCTGAAACTTTATTTACTGCATTCCATGCTGCAGAGGAGTTTTTGTTCGAAATGTTAGCAAAAATATTTTCCTCATAAGTTGCGTTGGCTCGCCGTATAGTTCCGCATTGAGCTTATTTCTGGCTTCTTTAAACTTCTTTAGTGCAGCAAGTCACCTTGTATTTAAGAAAGTGTGGAAAAGCTTATTTTTGTGATTTATTTCCCTTTTGCGTCCAAGCGTTACCCCCGGCTTTCTGATTTTGCTGGGTGGTCTAAAGGCCTTAAAAGGAAAATGCGTCATGTAAATGCTCACAGCTATCTCCAGAAATGTTAAATATGCGTCATTCAAATTTCTTTTTTCATATACGCAAGATCAGTCTTGCGAAGAGACATTAGATTTGAAAGCTAAGGCATCATCGGAGATACACTGAACAGTAACTGAGTCGCACTGACGTTTTCCCATTTTCCCCGGAGCATCATAACACAAAAAAGTTGGACAGTGGTAGCTAATGTCCCATGCTAATCCACCATCGTCACGAATTGCAGTTTCGCAGTTTGTAATCAGCAAGTCTAGAGCAGACGAAGTGGACAACTTTACTCGAGTGGGTGTTTTGATTATATTAACAAAACCTGATGAAAGCAGCTGCATAGTAAGGCCACGTAGAATATGTGTGTCATCAAGAACATTTATGTTGAAGTCACCACCACAAATTAATGTAAAGTTATTCGAGCGAGCGTATTCTAAAAAGGCTTCAAAATAATTCATAAGCAACAGTAAGTTGCTGTTTGGAGGGCGATACACTACAGTAGCTAGCTCATATTTATTTTTTACACATAAAAATTTATAGTCGTCGGTAATTACCGAGTATTCTGGTAAGATTTCATAGTTTTTAGAGATGTCAGTGTAAAGAGCTACACCACCGCTACGCCGATTTTGCAGTTCCTAAATAAATTTTTGTAGCCTTCAAGACACAAAGTATCGGATCCTTCGTTATACCATGTCTGTGTCATCATAACTATGTCGAACTTAAAAAGTAATTCACTTAGTAAAGATTTAATAGTGTCGCGTTTCCTTGGGCAGATCGTACGCTAAATATAGTACAGAGACCCGCCGTTGTTGCTCAGTGGTTATGGTGTTGGGCTGCTGAGCACGAGGTCGCGGGATCGAATCCCGGCCACGGTGGCCGCATTTCGATGGGGGCTAAATGCGGGGAAACACCCGTGTACTTAGATTTAGGTGCACGGTAAAGAACCCCAGGTGGTCGAAATTTCCGGAGTCCTCCACTACGGCGTGCCTCATAATCAGAAAGTGGTTTTGGCACGTAAAACCCCATAATTAATTTTTTATATAGTGCAGAGTTTGAAGACTTAGAGCAAAATGTAATCAGATTAGGTGAAACAAACTCTTGGTAATTCACAGCCATTACAGTCAGCCAACACTGTTTAAATTATCGTTTCAAGGTCGTCTTCGCAAACATGCTTTATGGCGTCGGAAGTCTCAGACTGCGTGACGAAGATTTTTCCATTGAAGGTCCGCACCAACTTCCAGTGGCCGTCATGTTTCCGCTTCACAGCCATGCGAAGTAACTTCTTTAGAGCCGGGCAGAAGTGTTCGTTTACGTATGTCAACGCTGTGTTATCTAGCCGAACATCATAATTAGTAATCCGAGCCTTCCTTGCCTGCTTTAGAATCGCTTCACGTTTTGCACGGTACTTGAACAATTATGTTCGTTTCCTGAACGTTGCGAGTCGAGGCACGATGACAGCACTCAATATCAGTGTAACCTATCGGCTCACCAAACGCGTTGCCTATCTTGGAAACAATGCCCCTGACGTTCTCCCCGTCTTCTCTCATCACGCCCGTTATTTCTAGATTAGAGTTCCTGGAATACTGCTTCATTTGTACAACACACCTCTCAAGTTCTTTCTCAAGTTCCAAAAATGTGCACGTTTCCTTCAGGCCTTCATTCTCCTTCTGTAACGCGACATTTTTAGAAATTTCGACCTCAAGTTTCTTCTTCAAGTCATCTATAGACTCATGTGCAAAATCAAGGCTATTTGTGATGCTTTGGCGCTCATTTTTCAAATCACGGATTTCATTTCTCAGCTCTTTTTCAATGCCTTCTCGTAATGTCTTGTTGCCTGAAACCATCTTTAAGCCGAAGAATATCTGCCTTCATCTCCTTTTCGAGATTTGCCAATTCCTTAGTTATCTCACCAGGCCCACACAAAAATAGCATCGAAATAGTTTCGAAATTTTCGATACCGGTCTCACAGCAGAAACAACTCATTAACACTGGCAGCAGCGACGGCAAACAAAAGCGAGGAAAAAATTATCGTACAGAGGCTCTGGCACTAATCTGCAACAAAAAGGCAGAGACGCGCTAAGTTGCTGCTTGCAGCAAGCCAAGTGAAGATTCCGTCGGTCAATAGCTCCTTTTGAGGCTTGGGGTACCTGACGTCAGGGCCCAGGCTGCAGATAGTCGCTGGCTGCTGATGGCACACCACTTGCCGCAGAAGGGGCAGATAAGCGCTCCTACAGGAACGTGTACGCAGCCGGATCGGGAGATGGGTGCGCAATGCAGACAGTCAAGAAAGCAATCTGCAGCCAAAAGCCAGAGACGCGCTAACTGCTTGCAGTAAGCCATCGCTGCCGCCAAGTTCTCAAAGAGTTCTCATGCTCTACCGATTTCGTCGGGGTTTATCGGCAGCGGAAAGCTTTTCAAGTACTTACCCCGTGAAACGAGCACCTAACTTGAGGACGCTCCAGAAGTAGTTTGCTTGAAGGACGACCACAAACATCAGCTATAGAGGAAACCGTTGCTCGGGTGAAGAAGATTGTCGATGGAGAACCTCAAAGTATTGAGCGAAATAATCCTGACTGATGAAATTACAACAGGAAAAAATCTGCTAGCCGGATTCCTCGCCTTCTGAAGATCGAGTGGAGTTTGCGAAGGACTTCCTCAAAAAAGTTCAAGAATTGGAAGCCAGCAAATTTCGCGAATATATTGCCCCTGGCGATGAAGCCTCGTTTTTCAAAAGGGACTCGGCGACCAAACAGCAGAGCATTGTTTGGTGCCAGCAGGGGCACAAAGTGTGAAGTCGGCTGCATGTCCAAGTGATGTTTGCCATTTTCTTCGTTCAGGATAGAATCGCTGTAGCTATTCCAAAGGAAGAAGGCGAAATGGTCACACACAATGCTTAAGGGGAAAAAATGACTGAGCGAGGATTTCTAAGAGCTAAAGAAAAGGCCGTTCCATAAAAAGATTGAACGAATGGCTTTTCCATCACAACAAGGTTCCCACGCATTGAACCACAGTGGCTTTTCTCTTCTTCGGCGCCTTTGGGGTGAAGCTTTTGGAAACCTCAGCATACTCACCTGAATTGGTGCCTTGCGGCTCCAACAATATCGAGGCCAACATATGAAGTGCTCGGTGATCATGGCGCTCTGTTGCTGGGCGTGAAGTCGTGGGTTCGATTCCCGGACACGACGGCCGAATTTCGAAGCAGGCGAAATGCAAGAGTGGTCGTTAATTTAGATTTAGGTGCACGTTAAGTAATCTCAGGTGGTCGGAATTAACCTGGAGCCCTCTACTACGGTGCCACTGACAACTCACTGTGCTCTTTGTGTGCGTTAAAACTGACAATTTAATTTCAAAATGCGAAGTAACAGCTACGAGGACCGTCAAGGTGGGATACGTACAGTGAATGAAGGCCTGGCCAAATTAAGAAAAGATGATTTCCAGGAATGTTCTACAAAGTATATCCACCGACTAAAAAGTGCATAGATGTCGGTGTGGTTATATCAAGAATTAATAAGAAAAGGAGGGGGCAGGAAAAAAACAAACACGTGTTGCATATTGATTATAATACAAAAAAGTGAATGGACTTTGGGATTCCGTTTTAATGCAAAGTACCCACCGTCCGACGTTATACTTCTAGCGCTGCAAGATCATGTAAGGCGTGCACTTTCCAGTGTCAAAATTCAATCTCGAGTTTAACCACGTAATAGTACGACCACTCACAAGACCAGTGCATGACCAGTACGTGACCAGTTACCCAACTCAAATTTCTGCGCCTCCTAAGCACACCATTGGTTCTGGTTTTCGCAAACGCCTCCTCCTTTTTATATATTATCACTGTGAAGCACGCCGAAAACCAAACGTGCTATTGCAGGCGCCATCAAAGAAACAAGTATCTGATACTACCGATCATAGGGCACTGTCAAAATAAGCATTCTGCTTCCGATAAGTGGTCCAGACTGTACAGCCGCCTATTTACAATGCACAAGATACACATTCAATTCCCTAAGAATAAAGCGATCAACAACGGATAACATTGTCGTCGTAAGGACCACGAGGTGCCAATCCTCACTGATCTCAGGTATTTGCTAGTGCGTTGGTGCATGGTGCAAAGATAGCCAGGGTGTGCTTTCTACATTTTAGCCAGTATTCACGCTAATCAAGCTTGTCGACGAAACGTATGCGTCGGAAGCATTTTGTATGCGAAGTGCAGCGGACGTGAATACTCAGGGCGGCGCGGTTCGACGAGCGCGCCGTAAACACAGCCGACGCAACCACGCCCGCCTCTCGACTAGCGCGCGCCACCCGCAGTCGAGCGCAGAGCGCATTAGGCTGGCCGTAAGTTGGCTTTCCCTGCGCCAACACGAACGTCCACTGCCGCCGAGTGTCAGAGCATTAGGAAAAGTCTCCAGTTGAGATAGATCGCGCAGCCAACATTTTTCTCCCATTATAGCCCCACCAGAAGGGGCAGAATAAATTAGCCGGGTTCGGCGAGCTTAGCCCGCAAGCGGCCAGAAAAGCAGGGCTCGTCAGCCGCACACTCAAATCAGAGAGCGCGCCTTCAGCTGCTAGCAGCTCACGAAGTCGGAGTGCGTGCGCTGGGCGGGCGGGGTAGCGCGGGTGAATGCTGCCGGCCATTTGCCCCTTAGTGCCGGCGCCATCCCCAGCCTCGCTTCCTGTATTATTTATGCCACGAACTCTATATTGCACTTGGCGTATAGTGTTCCAAGCCCTGGTGATGTGCCCGCAGCAGGTCTGGTTAAGACGCACTGTCGCTCTAATTGGTCTGACATGTCCTTCCCTTGACAGCAGCAAAAACAAGACGCGTGGATAGAAATTGAAAGATAAAACAAACACAGGCTCATCACTGTTTGTCAACTTCTTGATCTTTAGTGTTTATTTGGCGTTGCGAAACGAAAGGCTGCAGGACGGAACCAGACCGCATGTAAGCGAGTGTGCTTTCCTCTTTAGTCATGCTAAGCGAGGATGGTGGAGTTGAGCGTTCTAATCCTCTACCAGAGGACGCTCTTTCTCACTCAATGTAGATACTTTGACTATTTTGCGGCAGCTGAGGGACCATCAAAGTTCCGGTTGTCTCCCTCCCAATAAGGACTGTCCGAATTCGATGCTGCTTACTTAGCTTCGGAGATATAAAGAGAATCGTCACATTAAGCAAACCATGATCGGCGGCTTCGTCGTTATTATGAATTTTTAGAACGCAGCTCTTAGGCGCGCGTTCCTGCGTTTCACGTCGGCGTCGTACTTCGGCGTAACCGAGCAAACTACCACAACGAAGGATGAAAGAGAGAATGTGAAACACAGCGGGGGATTAAAAACGGCGATAGTGAAGAGAGTGCGAGGAGGAAAGCGGAGGACGAAGGTGCAGTGGAACCACGATGCGGAAAGTGGAGGAGGAGGGTATGACGAAAACGTGGGAACAAAAGTACAGTGCCGCGCAAGACGGCCTCTGCGGTGACGACCACTACGACATGGCGCCAGAGTAGCGCGCCGTTGTCTGTTCACCAATGACATGCGGTGAGCGCGTCCACCGATAACATAATGAAAACAAAGCGCTGAATGAGCGGAGGTCTATCTGTGGCGGTTGCTTCTGTAAATCGCGCCACGCGTCACCCACGCGCTGCCTCTCGATCTCCCGATTAGCGAGGCAGTCGCGCCACACTTCGCTCTGTTTGCAACGTGCCGCACGAGACAGATCGTCCACGCCAGTCAATATATCGCTAAATGAAAACACGTATAGAGCTGCGCTAAAATTTCGGGTTAGGGAGTATCGTAACCGTCGGTAAATGTTTTTGCGCTTCAGAAGCAGGAAGGTGTGGTCATAACTTATTTTAAACGACTGAATTTCTCAGAATAAAAAAAAACGGCGCAGTTTTCTGAAAGGCGAAGCACCGATTGCGATAGCAAATTAGTAGATAGCTATACGAAGTAACGACAGACGTCTATCCTTACTGCGTAGAAAGAAACGGACACACAGAGACAGCTGTCTCTGTGTGTCTGTTTCTTTCTACATCCTCGTTCAGTCGCACTTACACATCATATCATGGATTCAAACCAACTAGCCCGGCAACGTGTTCTAACTAAATTAACAAACATGGTGTCACGTGCGCACAGGTAAACATGAAGACACCTCGCTCGATAAGCGCGGAGTGGAGTGGAGGATCACGTAGAGTGTATCAAAATTTCGCATGGTGCGTTTTCTGCATATAACTTAATGCCATAGTGTTGGAAGCATATAACAGTACTTATTGTTTCTGTACCAGTTTCAGAGTGAAAAAATGTCTTTTTGGAAGTTGATGCAGTGGTGAACACTGTTGACATGTAGTCTCAAATAGTTTTAAGCTGTCGGCACACAAAGCCATGCTGTTCATTTATTAAAGTGCTCTTAGCACTTACAGAAAGCGAGGAATCCAAGATCGATTTAAATACTTGACGCACTGCAGAGGATAGATATAGGTCGGCAGTTAGTAACTGCACATCTAGCACCTGATTTGTGCATGAGCAATGTCCATGCTACCTTCCGAGCGCTAGAAAAAGTACTAGACTTTAGGGAACCATTGAAGATGCTTGTGAGAACAGGAAACAAGTATGCTTCCATACGTCTTAAGCTCTGCGGAAGAAATACCATCAACACCACAAGAAAGGGAAGGTTTAATGCACTTCATACACTTGAAAACAAAGTTTTCATTGACTGATAGCGTACACACTGTGCCAGACTGAGAAGGGAGGTAACTTGAAGCATACGTCACACCATAACGCAAACAGAAATGTTCAGAAAAATGCTGTGTCAAAATGCTGGAGTGACGAATCGCGGCAGCTGTAGCGATCGAATTTACATTCGTGCTTCTCTCGCTTCAATGCGAACGAAACGTCGAAGGCACAGCGCGTACGAAGCTACCGCCACGCGCACTCTTCAAGCATCGCAGATCGCTTTGAAGATACGGCCCGCGCGGGCGCGCACTTTGGCCACGTCGCAAATCGCTTTCAAGGTACGGCGCCTGCGCGACCGCGCCGTAAGCAGCAGCCGCCGGAGTGGAACGCCCCCTCCCCCCCCCCGTCTCTCCTCGCCTTACAGCCGTGCCTTGCGCGCGACAGGAGAGGGCGTGCATCCGGCCCGCCTTCCTCGCTCGCACACGCGAGCTTGAGCAGCGTTCGCCGGCTCACCCTCGTAGGCTTTCCCTCGCACATAAGCATATGGCGCGCGACGACTTGTTTCTTGCCCTTGGACTTTATACAGAACCTCACGGCGACGGCGGAAACGCGCCTGAAGGGTCCATATAATTTCAATCGCGATAAAACAGATGACAATAGTTTGTGTTGCATTGGCCCTGTATTCCTTCTAGCACACCTACCCACCCCTGTCATACAGTTGCTGCGATTCGCTATCCGAGCGGTCATTAAGTTTCCGTGGCTGGTGATGTGCAAGGTGCCGCGCGATCGAGAGGTCCGGGAGACGTCCAAGAGATGAGAAAAGGGGTTTATTTACAAGTTTACATGATGACGGTTTACATGTACGAGCACGAGTACGAGCACCATTACGAGCATGAGCACGTGTACACTGAGCATACTGAGCACAACCCCCCAACACTCAAGATCCACTTTTGAAGCACTTCTCTTCCCCTTTTCTCTCGCCGGGGAAATCCGCTGTTCTTGCTCAACCACAATCGTCGAACCGTTCGCAAAATCCCGTCAATGACGTCGCACGGTTCCGCTGGACTCCGCCTCTAATGTTGCGCGATTGCCCCCGCATACGACGCAACGACGTGGCAAACTGGGAACATGATGTCAACATCGTTTCTATGGAAGTCCTTGACGTTGGCGTCTTTTATCAATTAGTCGGCCATTCATGACGGTTCGCTTGTGAGGGTCAGGTTCCGGTAGAGTGGTCTTCGCGGTAGTCATTGTTTCCACGAAGGGCAGCGGCTGTTGTCACCTCGAAGTGAGCACCTTTGTTTGCGTGTCACAGTCTATGTCGGGTCTAGTCTAGTTAAGCGGGCGCTCGCCTCGCTCGTCTCGCCCGTCAGTTTTGGTGACGCTGATTTAGTCACCAGCTCCCTGGCCCTGAGAAAACAACGATGCAGCGTGAAGGGCCTTTCATAGTTGCGCAATCGCCGGTGAAGCATTATTTGTCGGGAAGGGACGCCGGGTACAACAGTGCGACACGTGCATAGTAACAAGGCTCAGGCTGCCTTTTTGGTTGCTAAGCAAGACGTCGCTGAAGTACCTCTGCTGGTACATCCCCGTTCTGACACACCGACTAGACCAATGGTAGATACCTCCAGTACAGCTATCGGAGCGGTGTTGCAATAATATATTGGTTCTGAGTGGCACCTCTTGGGTTATTTATCTCGTAAGCTGCAATCCACCGAAACACGCTAGAGTGTCTTCGGCCGCGAGCTGCAGGCCATCTAGGCCAACACTTCCGCCATTTACCGGAAGGATGAGAGTTCCACGTGACGAATGACCATAAGCTTCTAACTAATGTGTTCAGCACGAACTCCTGAAAGTACGTTGCGCGGGAGATACGGCATCTTGCATAGATTTCCGAGTTCACCATGGATATATGGCATGTCAAGGGAGCTGACAACACAGCAGTCGATGCCCTCTACCGTGTTGCGGCGCTCGGCTCCACTTCAACTTAAAGCCCCTTAATACTTCAACTGCTGTCGACTGGCACGCCCTACAGAAGTCACAGCGCAACGACCCTGAACTACATGCGTTACGGCAACGCGCATCCTCCCTTCGCCTCGAGCTTCTTCCCCATCCATCCACGCCGTGTTCACTGTGGTGCGATATGTCTGGGCCTCTCCCGTCCGTGCCGTTTCATTCCGGCAACGTTCCGGTGGGCCATTTTTCACTCTGCTCGACATTGCTCATCCTTGCACACGAGTCACTCAACACCTTGTCACGCATCCCTATGTGTGGCCTCGTGTCAATGCAGATGTTCGCGAGTGCATGGTCCCGTTCCTGTATTGCGTGTCAAAAAAACAACGTGACCCGTCAACCATTGCGCCACACCACTGCTTCGAGCATGTCCATATCGACATAATTGGTTCGTTTCCTGTTTTGCGCTGCTACTCTTACATGTTGACTTTAGTGGACCGTTTCACACGGTGGCCCGAGGCGGTCCCCATCGTCGACATCACCGCAGAGACAGTGGCATGCGCTTTCGTTTCTTCATGGATTTCACCTTTCGGATGCCCAGCCATTGCAACGACAGACGGGGGACGGCAGTTTGAATCTCCATTATTTGCTGCACTTGCCCGCATTCTAGGTGTGAAGCATTGCCGCACTACTGCTTACCATTCGTCTGCTAATGGCACGGTCGAGCGTCTTCTTCGGCAGCTCAAGACGACCCTCACAGCATGCCGTGATCGTGAGCACTGGACCGACCACTTGCCGTTGGTAATGCTTCGCCAGCGGGCTGTCCTCCACCGCGACCTTGCTCTACGGCCGAACTGGTTTATGGCGACTCTCTACGTCTTTCCGGCGAGCTTTTCACCACATAAAAGGCAACTCCCCAACGTCAACCCTATCTTCAATGCCTCCACGACTGCTTCCGCCACCTTCAACCTGTCCAGCCTAGATCAGCGCAGATCAACACATATTTGAACACCCGGACCTCGCTACCGCCACACTTTTTTTTTTTTTATGAGACAGTGTCCGGGCACCTATTACGCCGGCCTACCACGGGCCGTTTTCGGTTCTGCACTATTCCACTAAGACTTTTGTCATTGCGCAGCAGCGACATGAGGAAGAAGTCTCTATAGAACGCCTCAAGCCGTCCTACGTGGAGATACCAACCACCCACCTGCATCTCCAGAGCAGCTTTCGCAAGCTGCTCTGGTAAGTTCCTCGCAAGCTTCCCTCGCAAGCTTCCCTTGCAAGCTTTCCTTCGCACCCACAGCATACGGCGCGCGGGGCACAATCTTATCGCACTTGGACTTTATACGGAACATCACGGTGGCGACGAAAATTCGCCTGGAGTGTCCACATAATTGCTACCACAATAAAACAACTAAATCTTAAGGAGCTATAGTGGCTGTGAGCAAGTGCGGATCTGCCGTAGAAAGCTGCACTGTTTCGTTCAGAACAAGAAGAAGGCTTTAAAAAAAATGATTCTAGGGTTTGACGTGCCAAAACCAGGAGATTATTACGAGGCGAGCTGTAGTGGGGGGCTCCGAAAATTTTGATCTCCTGAGGGTCTTTATCGTGGACCCAATGCACGGCACAGGGGCGCTTTTGCGTTTCCCCTCCAATCGAAATGCGGCCGCCACGGCCGGGATCTGATCCCGCGACCTCGTCCTTAGCTGCGCAACGCCATAGCCGCTAAGCCGCCTCGGCGATTAAAAAGGAAGCTTACGAGCCTCATCGACGAGTTATGGTGCATAACTTCATTTTATTAGCGAACGCTACCAGAATCGAGAGTGGGGAACGGGCGCCCGCAAAGAAGTTGCTTTCCTAGCGCGATAAATACGTTACTAAAGGAAGAATGAGATCTTCGGTGATTAACCCCCGTACTCATAAATGCATCTTTAACTTGAAGCCGATGCTTGACTTGATCTAAATGACGCCTGTCGTGAAGGCACCGAAGCAAACGTAATGAGCGTCCTGGGCACGTTCACGCCAGGCGTCATTTAGATTAAGTCAAGCATCGGCTTCAAGTTAAGATGCATTTCTAAATAGAGTCGAACACCTTTATAACGAAGTGCTTGGGGCCTCCGAAATCATTCGTTATACAGGTCACTTCGTTGCAAAGGTCGCGCATCGCACAACTCACAATAGAACCGGGGCAGAATTATTTCTTTGTTATACGCGTCATTTGGTAGTAGAGGCGTTTGTTGTAGAGGCACTCGACTGTGCCGGAGAAAGACGTAGTTGAAGGCGCGGTTCACCCTGAACTTCTCGCTGGCATCACAGTACCCCGGAAATGGCCTGTGTAAACGCAAAAATCGTCTTTTGCTTCCTCTCTTTCTACTTTGCCTCTCCTCCTTCCTCTACATACTGCCTTCAATCCACACATATTTAGCGTCAATGTTTTACAGTTTCTTCTTATGCATAACGCCTTTTGGGATCTCAGATACATTATTGTCTGTATTGTCCTATCACGTACACAAATAATCTTCATGTGCACATTGCGAGTATATCGTTTGTACGCTTTGCGCTTGTATATGTATTGGACGTGCCGCTGTTTCCATTTGTGTTGTCAGCTGTGTTGAACAGGATTATCCACTATATGAGGCCACGGCCGCGCTGGACTCCGCGCACGCAGAGAGTCCATTCTAGCTGTGGTGAGACGTTCCTCTCTCATATGTGCTCAATCAATAAACTACATAGAAGCCTATCACATGGCGACGAGGCGGTTTTTGAATTGCGTTGTAGGTTTGAGCGGACTTCTCACGTTAGTAAACCGAGGTGCGGAGTGTCTCCCGGTGCTTTGCGCCGTCGGCTCAGCCGAAAGTCATTACGCGCCCAACCAATTCCATGTTCGGTAAACAAGCTTCACGTAATTGTATGTTTTGTTCTGTACTAAAGCTTCTCATCTGCGCGGCGAGCAAAGCCTTTGAATCCCCCCCCCCCCTCCGACAGAGCCCTCTCGTTAGAAGAATAATTCTAACCAAAGGGAAGCAAGGAGTTTCAACACTTTCGGAACCACCAGCCGTGACGACTTCATTGTAGTAGCGTGGAAAAAAAAATCCGCATGAACCAGAATGCGAATGACACTTGAAAATTCAGTACACGCTTCTAACAAAATCACAAAGCCTGGCGCTGCGTGACTAGTTTCGAGCGCTGATTCGTTAACCTGTCTGGGGCGTTCAACTTGTCAGAATGCCAGCTATACTGTTAGCCAACCTCCCTCGCCTAACGGTGAAACGAATGACTGATTGACTGATGGCACTTAACGTCCTAAATCAACAGCGGGCTTTGAGAAATGCCGTAGTGCGTGGCTTCGAATTAATTTCGAACAACTGGGTATTTAACGTGCGCCGAAATCAATGCACACAAGCGTTTTTTTGCATTGCGCCGCCACCGGAACGTGTCCCCCGTAGCAGGTAATCGAACCCACGACCTAGCGCTCAGACGCTGAATGTCATAGCCGTTGAGCCATGGCGGCGCGTGTATGACGAAACGAAACGTTGTCAAGAAAATTAAGGAAACGTGCACGATGCACTCGGGCGTCCATGCTTCTCTGCTCATTGCCCTGAATACGGCAGAGTGCACCACTTTGAAAAGCCCCTTGGACTCGCACAGCGAGAAATATACAGGACGAAGAAGCAGAAACATGCAGCTTAATCTCTCTCTCAAAAGGATCAGTCACAACACAAACAGGAAACGCGCAATTTATGAAGCAGTGACTGATGCTGTCTCTCACGGAACTTTTTCGTACTGTAGGCTAATACAAGACCCGACAAACGATAATCGATGTCATATTTGTTCGTTACGAAGTGCTTCCTCGTGGGCTCCGGCCCATATTCAGTCCAAATGCAACGCAACTCGCGATAAAGAGAAGCTGCTTCTTTGTCTTCAACCATTAATTACTGACTTAGCCATATTCTTCCTCTCTCATTTCCTTTTTTTTTTCCAAGTAACTTTCTCTAAAGGTCAACTCCGGCGCTTTTTTTAACCATATTAGGGGCGCTATAACTTAAAACTATTCCAAACTTTTCTATTCCAATTCTGCAATCAGCCCTCCGCAATTGGTCAAAAACTTTTTTGGACCACTCCCAGTTCACCTGTCTGTCATGCGACGTCACGATAACCGCGATAGCTCCCCATGTGATATGACGTGTACACACTGATTATGCATGATCTGACCGAAGAAAAGAAAAACAGTTGTTTCTGATTCGACGCCTTTTCGTCATCAACCCTCGGCTATTGGTCACATATTCTTGGGCTGCACCCCCTTCACCTGCCTCTCACGCGACGTCACAAAAACGCAAGAACTCACCGCGTCAAAGTGACGTGTACGCGTTAAAGATTCATTATTATGCCGAACAAAACTGAATTCTTTTTCTGAGTAGCCGCAGGCTGCCCCGTCCTGAAAGGAATAACAGATGGCTGCGGCCGATCGCTCATTCACTGGCTCTCGCACCTGCCGGAGAGCATGAGCTTATTTGCGTGTAATAAAACTTGTTGCGTGGCCGTGTAACGTTTTTGAGCACTTTAGGCACTTTTGCGACCTCGTTCTGCCAATTCTTCTTTGCTGAGAATCCGTTTTAGCGTCATTCTTAGCATGCGCTGCATGCCGCCGCGATTGCCAACGAGCCCCCGCAAGCTAAGTAAGGGGAAGCGGACCAATCGCAGACTCCGGCACCACCCTCTTCATCCGGTTATCGATTTTCAGTGCACTGGCTCGGCCCTATCGAATCCCTCTCCACTTGAGCGCGCTCCTCGCCTCTTGTGAGCCAATCAGATAAGACAAGCCGCTCAGTGCAGGCAATGTTATTCGTTTTTAAAGCAAATGAAAGTGACTTCCTATGAATGAGGAGAGCGTTTGATTGGTCTGTTCAAACAACCCTGCGGGTAAGCGCCCGATGCTTGCGTCGGCGATTACGCAAATCTGACGTCAGGACATTTGAATAAAAACATATTAGAATAGTTTTACGTTATGGGGTCCTAGTATATTGTCATCTTCAAATGGTACTGACAGTCCTGTCACTGGTAGGGTGGTTCGATTTGCTTAGAAATTCATCAATAATTTTAAATAACCAATAAACGAAAGACCAAAACCTAAACGGGTACCTTCTTCGTGTGACGTCACGAACAGTCGATGACGTCAGATCCTACACAACCACAGTGGAAACATGCAGAACGGGTGTTAAACACGCAGTACACGTGGCGCTAACGGCAAAGAAGCGAAGCTGATGCCTCCTGAGGACACAGGGAGCTTTTGCAGATTTTCCGAACTAGACAGCGGCGATTTCAGCGACGATTTCAGCAGTGACAGCGGCGGTGTGGTCTCTGACGTCACAAACACAGGGTGGCCACTAAAAAGTCATGAGTCGGGAACGCAACCAATCTTTAAAATTCATTTTCAGGAAGACTAAGTGAGTTCCAGCCATATTGTTTGGCACAGATAATCAGAGCGTAAGAGAGAAAGTATATTCAAAATTTTATTAAGTTCAGTGGACATCGAAAAATCGCCGGAGCTGCCTTTTAATCCGCTCATAGGATCACCTAATGAAAGGGGCTTCGGAGTCGGGGCTGGTATAATTCTTTTTTATTTTAATTTAATATCAGCCGCCCTCAAGTTCCCCACTTCCTGCGCCATATAGCATTAGAAAAGAAGTGGAGAAAGAAAGACGAGTTACCTGCATCACTGCGAGTTATGAAACTGAACCCATTATAAGACGCCCTTTGTTGCACCGACAAAAGATCTTTCTCTTGCATGAACTTGCATAAAGAGATGTACGCCTTAAAGTCTGCTCGGGTACGTAGGCTTACGTACGATACGTAGGCACGGATACA
>NC_134568.1:206486351-206559644 GCF_050947875.1 Dermacentor variabilis
TCTACAGAATGTAGAATATTCACAACTGTCATTTTCTCCATCTTCATGCCTTTCACAACGTGTTGTCTTCTTTCTGTTCCGACCTTCGCACTTTTTCTTGAGCCTTCTTTCTAGCTACGCTCTTCTGATTTTTCATAGTTTCTCTCTTCCTCGTACATATTCTCTGTCTCTCAGTTGTGTGTGATTGCTGTATTGTTGTTCATTATGTAGCTGCTGATCCAGCTATTTTCTCGTTTTTGATTTTCTGTGCACCAGCACCCAGTCCTCAGTGTTGCTCCTGGAGGCATTAAATAAATTATTATTATTATTATTATTATTATTATTATTATTATTATTATTATTATTATTATTATTATTATTATTATTATTATTATTATTATTATTATTATGCATCTGCGATATGTCCCAACGATGTGCTGTAGGCCTACTGAAAACAAGCGAAACAGGCCCCCCCTCTCTCCCTCACTGCCCGACCGGGTGACCTTGGTGGTGACGAGGCCGGCCGGCGCCTATTTTTCTTCAACGCGATGAAAGGGATCGCGTTCCTAAGTGACGAGGTTTCCAGCTGCGAGAGGCGACTGAACGCCTGCGCAAGGGCCATTCACGACGCGTGGAACAACACGCTCTAGTCGTCGCCTCCCTCCGCGCAGAAGTTCACTGCCGGCGTGACAAACTATGGCGGCGTGCGGCTGTCCCATCCGGGCTACCGCCTGTCCAGTCCAAGGTGTCATTCTCTTTTACTTCAGCCAAATAAACCATCATCAAAGACCAACAACAAGCAGATGAACAACTTGGTGTGGTTTTTCCGCCTGCTCACGTTTCCTCCGCAGGCAATGCCACCGAGGCGGATGAGACTGCTAAAAAGCCAGAAAGAAAAGTCCTGCACCAACCAGAGCCCTAACGACGACAACTTTTGTCTATAACTAAACGATCGCTGCGACTAAATGCTATCTTCGTCTCCAAACTGAGCCTCGATACAATATCTGCCCACCTCACGAAACACCTTGAATCTGTGCGCATCTCTCCTCCCTGGATGAAATGTATTCGTCTTTTCACATAACCGTCGACGATGAACCCTTCAAGCACCAAAACGATGGAGCAATGTGGCCAATTGGTTGCCTCTTCAAGACATCCCGTGGGGTGCTTCAGGACGATATGCTGCATCCATCAGATAAATCCCTCACCGTCAAAGTGCCATGTAAGTTGGATATTTTCCATCAAAACACTCGCGGCCTTCGTACTAAAGCCCGTGAATTCTACGCCAAAGTTTTTTTGCTTCCTCTTTTCCTATAATTGTAGTTATCGAAACTTGGCTGTGCAGTAGCATACAATCTTCGGATTTCTTCCCACCTCAATACAATGTCTTCCGCAGTGACCGAGACCTTAGTGGGCCAAAATAAAAAAGCGGTGGTGTATTGATTGGAACTTTGAGTTCCTTGAAACGTGTTCCGCGTACGGACATAGAAACCACACGAGAATTCATACAGGTTGAAATCACCTTAGAGCGTACCGAGGAATCGATAATTTGATCCTCTTATGTACCGCCGTATGTACCTCCTCTAATCTTTCATGGAGTCATTGCATCAATTGAATGCGTAATATCCTCCCACAGTAAATGCAGCCTACTACCCCTCGGCGGTTTTACCACACCGGCCGCATGCATACATCTCACAGCAACCGCTGCATAGAGAACAAATGCGGCTTATTGTTATACTTTCTGGTCTTTAATTCCACTCAGCAGCATTACAACTCGATCAAGAGCTGCTGTGGTAACGTGCTAGACTTATGCCTTATGAATGCGCAGAGATGTACAGGTGTCCCGTTCTGACATCCCTCATGTGCGTCCCTAAAAGTTTCATGCGCGACTATAAATAACGACCTTTGTGTCTGCCTTTAGACACAGTACTTCTAGCGGTACCACCAGATGCCTTTGCTTTGCTTTCAAGCGTGGTGACTGCGTTGATCTACATACTTATTTTCTAACGCCGACTGGTCTCGGGTAACTGGCATAGTGGATACTGAACAGCAGTCTTGCCAAATCATGGATCCTTGACGGCATGCGGAGATATGTCTCTGAGTGCTCAAGGTATTCTTATCGGTCCTCGTTTGAAATGATAAATGTTTTGAAGCATGAAGACCGTGCGCACAGAAAAGCTAAACGCTCACAAGATAATGACTTGGGGCAGCAATTGCGTCTTTTTAGAGTTCTTTAAAAACGTCTCTACAAGCGAGATCACGATTCGTATATAACTTTCCTGGAAAACAGCACCTCTGAACGGCCGGCTGATATTTGGAAATATATCCGGAATCGCTCCAGTGAACGCGGAGTCTTTTCGCCTGCTTGACTCAAATGGTGTAGAAGTCTCAGCTGTTGCTGGCTGTTTTGCTGCTTATTTTTCTTGAATATAAATATTACTTTTGATATCAACAATAGTACCTGCCAGCAGCAAGCTTGACTTGCCCAGTACAGTGTTGTTTGATGAGAAGCTCATCCATGAACGCATCCGACGTTTAAAACCCTCATGGTCACCTTTCCACGCATTTGAAAAACTTCTCGTGTTTTCCCTCTATTTATGTCTGGCTCGAAAATAGGTGCCTCGCACTAGATGCCGATGTGACTCCTCAGTGCCGCATCCAAGATTTTTTAGCTTGCCCTTCAGACCATAGTGTACTCTAGTGTAAAGAGCTTGTTCACTCCAAACCAACACGGATTGCTTTATGGTCGCTCAACAGTAGCTATTCTTGCGAGCTTCATGACACAGATCTCTGCGCCGGTATTCCAGAGGGGGCAAGTGGATGCCGTGTACTGCGACCTCAGCAAAGCTTTTGATGTGTTCAGCCATCCAATACTCCTTGTAACTCTTAGACACCATGGAAGTGATGCCTCAGTTGTTGCTCTCTTCGCAGCTATCTTCTAGAGTGGTCCTGCCATGTTAGCGTAAATGAACAGTCATCTTTTATGTACAAGGCCACTAGCGGTGTCCCTCAAGGCTCCGCATTAAGACCCTTCCTGTTCTTAGTATTTGTCAACAATGTTTCTTCCGTTATCCGGCAGTCGTCCTTTCTTCAGTACACCGATGACATCAGTATTTTCAAAGATACTGACACTATTGATGACTGTTGAATTAAACGTATGGAAAAGCCTTTGATATGGAGATTGTGCACATAGGTATCATAGGCAACGAGATGGCGAACAGCCTCGACCATAGAGCGCTGCCTGGGAATCCATGGAGAAAAGTGCCTCAAGTGGACAAGAGACTCTTCAGAGAAGCGGTGTTGTGCCACTTCAGTTCTTTGTGGAGCTCACCTCACAAGCGATGTGTGACCAAGGGTCTCACAAGAAACCAAGCCACTTTACTGTTCCGTATTTGCACGGGCTCTGCTCGTACCCCTGCGTGGATGTATAAGACTGTCCTGGCGTTGTCTCCATTGTGTTCAACATGTGGTGTGGTACCATTGGACATTACCTTATGTGCTGTACTCTGTATAACGCGGAAAGGAGTGTGTTATTCGGGTCCCTCAAGAAGACAGGAGTTCCTCACGGTTCTCGTCAGGACATTGTTTTTCCGCGCGGGAACCAGTCGCGTAGGAAGGAGGTTTCCCGCCTTCTTTTAAATTACCTGCAGGACACGGATTTGGCCTCCACATGGTGACCTTAGGAGTGACTATTTCTAATTGTGAGGTATGTGCCTTATTTATGTGATTTATTTATTTTAAGTGTCGCTACGGTGGAGCAATTGCCGGCAGCAACTGCAAGGCTAATCCCACCGGTAGCCTACAACCACTCAACTCAACTCAACTCAACTGCTGAATTATCCCTTCTGACCTGTTGCCGTTTGCAGAATGGCGCAAAACTAATCGTCTCAGCCTCAACGCTTCTAAAACCGAGATTATCACCTTTACTCGCAAAACCGAAGCTACTCTGTTTTCTTATCCTGCGGACTGTTTTCCTCTTAGTAGGGTTGCTTAGGTCAATGATCTCGGTGTACTCTTTAATGCCTTATTAACCTTTTCATCTCATACTGAACGCATTGTTAGGCGTGCCCTGCACTCTCTAGGTTCTATTTGCCGCCCCCCCCCCCCATCTCGCGTGAATTCAAATCTCCCACTCCTTTCCTAAAGTTGTATCAGGCTTTCGTCTCACCCAACTTGAATACGCATCGGCGGCGTGTAATGCAACATGCAAATCCCATAGTGATAGACTAGAAAGAGCTCAGAAAAATATTCACCGACAATTACGATACTCCCGAATGCGAAATTTGAGCGCAGCTCTACGCGCGTTTTCATTTCGCGATATGTTGGCTGGCGCAGACAATCGGTCTCGTGCGGCACATTGCAAACGGAGCGAAGTGTGGCGCGACTGCGTCGCTAATCTGGAGATCGCGAGAGCCAGCGCGTTGGTGACGCGTCGGCGCGATTCGACAGCAGCCGCCGCCGACAGACCTCCTAGAAGACGCAATTTAAGACGCACGCTACTCTGGCGCCATCTCGTAGCCATTGTCGCCGCACTACGCTTTTCTTCTCACGCTTTCGACATAACCTCATCCTCCGCTTTCCTCCTCGCGTCTTTCATCCCCTACTGCTCTCATTGTTCGCTTTCATCTTTCGCTGTGCTCGTTCGCTCGGTTACGCCCACGCTCGCCTCAGGAACGGGTGCCTGAGAGCTGCGCTCTAAAAGCTCGTACCAATTTACCGCCATCGTTTTTACGCTGGCACTGGTCAATCTTGTAGAACTTGAACTTTACCCTCACTGTCATCCCTTACCCGCCTATGTAGTTGCGCAGGCCTTCTGTTTTTCTGCGAGGAACGTTCCGAAAGTAAGTATCGTAATTTATTTTCAGACGGAAACTTCATTGCCAAAAAAATGCGCCATGGCATCATGAACTATATACTTTGCACTATTTTCCACATAGTCGCCACCGACATTGAGACACCTGTCGTAGCGTGCAATAATTTTGAAGAAACTACTCTGGTAAAACTCGCTGCCCTGCAATGCAAGGCCTCAGACAGGACCTCTCCACCATACACGATCTGTAGGCGTTCATGGATGACAGACACACTAGTCCCACGTGCCCATTCATACCGGATAACAGCAAGCACTTCAATTTTGGACCACGTTGTCAGCACACGTCTGTCTGCCATCGTGATTTGTACTCGAATAATCTTGGGCACGCCGGTCTGCTGCTACTCTCTCTTCTTCAGCGATCTGTGTATGCGTGATTCCTTTACCGCTGACGCTCCTTCCGTCGTTGAACCAGCAATGGGCGTGGATTCTTACGGCGATTGTTTGTTGCTTCTGGTGTACCATCTTCTCGTTAAAAAATGTCAAAACTTACTTTCAGGAACGTCCCTCGTATAAGCTCCTTTACGGAATCCTGAACTGCGCTCGGCTGCTTAATTATGCCGCGCTTCGGATATCACTGAAAGTCAGAAAGTGGCACCGACTATTCTTCGTTCCTGCTTGTCACAGCAAACATTCTGCAGTCGTACATGGAATTCAAAATCTCTATAATAGCTATTTTGCTGATCTTGATATATTTGATCAGTCGCTTTTGTCGTTCTGTTCACAGCTTCATATTCTCGTGTGCTAGTTTTTTCTCGATATACGTACGTGCTCTCTTTCGCAGTGTGTTTTAGTACAATTTCAGCTTGCCTGGCGATATGTATAATGTTTCAGCTGCTTTTTTTCTCGTACACTCAATTTTCTTGGTGTATTGCATTTACATGTATTTTACATGAATCATTTTCCCTTTCTTTATTCACTTTCCTTTACGTTTGTACCTATAGCTGTAAAGTTTCGTTCTTTTTTTCATTGCACTTCCTCACTAACTTTTCATTTTCGGTTTACCTTACCATTGTCGGTAAATAAGAGCTTGTTTTATCAAACTTCCATGTCCTTTGACGTGTGCCAATATTATGCCCAAATGCCTTTGCTGTGCATGCATACTTTCCTTTTGCCCTTGTATCCATTGTTTTTAAGCGGTAAATTATCTTTTCGTTAGAATACTTGTGCGCCAGCATTAAAACCTCATGGGTTTTTTCAAGGTCTATAATCTTAAGGCTGGATTTATCATTAATTTTTATTGACTCTCACGCATTGTTCGTGTTTTTCTCCGTCTTTCAGTTGTGAATTCACTTTGGCTTTTGTTGAATGTATAGCATCCTTTTCATAATGTTCGTTTTCTATTTCATGTTCCTTTATTCTGTATTTGTATTTGTATATTTATTTCTTTTTTTACCGTGCGCCAGCACTCAGACCTTAGGCTTGTTCCTGGGCACGTTAAGTAAACATTATTTATTTATTTATTTATTTATTTATTTATTTATTTATTTATTTATTTATTTATTTATTTATTGTAAGTCGTATCAGTTGTATCATGTCTTGCATTCCTCGCAAGATCACCAGAGAACGTAGACCGTTTCAAGTTTCTTTCTACTTTATTGAAATGAATAATAGGACAGGTTGACGCCTCTACGGCGGCACCGGCTACTCCTTGTCGCATACCAAAGGAAGCAAACTTGCGCAAAAGGAGAGAATGTCCCAGAATATGGCGCTCAGTAGAGCGCCAGATGTACAAAAATAATAGCCCCACAGTACATGAATCGCAAATTTTGGGCATGAGTTCAGTACACATACGCACATATAAAGTCAAATATGTTGAATGCCCAAAACACAGAACACAAGTAATTACATTGCAAAGCACAGAACACAATTACACATAGTGTAAAAAAACATAATTACCATATAATCCCCACGTAATCAACATATTACCACATGATCAACAGAACAACATTTATATCACTCATGTAGCTTATAAGGATCAACTGAAATTTAATATTTCCCCAAAATGTTTGTGACCTCGAAAAACTTTTTCAAAGTAAGAAGTGCTCTTTTCTGAAGGCCCGCTGTTGGCCATGGACCAAGTATCTTTATTAGAGTAAATGGTCTTCTATCCATGTTCCTGCCTGTCATCCCCAACGTTCAACCGTCCACAAAATACTGTCTTTATAACGCTTGCTTTCATGATCTCGATATTTTTCATAACTCGTTCTCATTGTTTTTTTCCGAACTTTGCGTTGTTGTTTCATAGTTTCACAGATTGTTCAACTGCCATTTTCCTCCTTTTACAGAGAAGCTGCATATGGGGCTTGCTGATTCGTTCTTCCGTCGGTCACCTGCACGCCGAAAACTCCTCCGGCGCAACCTCATGCGCATGCACGAAAGAGAGAGAGAGAGAGGCGTGCGATTGGCTGCGCCAGTAGTGACGTCGTTCCTCTCCGTCGCAGCCGAGCGCACGAGCAGCAGTTTCCGTCCGGCTCCGCAATGGGTAGGCCACACGTCATACGCACTCCTGAGGAGCAGGCAGCTTTCGATTAGCAACGCCGTGAGCAGAACCGGGAACGAGCTCGTCTACGCAGTGCCGATGCTGCAGTCCGGGCACAAGAATAGGCTCGTGCAGCCGAGCGCAAGCAGCAACTGCGTACCGAGGATCCGGCAGCCTACCAAGCCGTCGTTTAATGAACCGTCGGGATTAACCCAGTGATGATTAACCCACCGAGGCCGCATGTTTCAGCTTCGCTGGTTAACCATCTGTACGGAGTGCTTGGGCGGTGATTTCTTTTCTATTGTATTTACCTTGCGTTTTGTTCCATGTGCACTCTTCTTTACAAAATTGTTGTTCTTATTTATTTATTTTTTGCTTATATTCCCCATGCAATTTTCTATGCATGTGTGCGCCAGCACTTAGACCTTAGGGTTGTTCCTGGGCACAGTATGCCATTCATTCATTCATTCATTCATTCATTCATTCATTCATTCATTCATTCATTCATTCATTTGTTGTCAACGCAGAAACCGAGAACACGTGCGTATACGATACTAACGTGGTGTTCGGTGGTAGCTAATTGTAGCTTCTGCGGCAACCCGACGCTGAAGTGGGCCATGTTGCATAATTTCCCTAGACAAGACCAGTAGACGGTTCGCCTGTGTGACTATATTAAGCTGCCAATAATTGCATGTACTTATCTGTATTTCTTGCGCTGTATATACTCTCGTTGCTGTGCTGCACATTTTTATTACCTTACAATTGAAGCCATAATTATAGTAATTGGCTATAAGTTCATTTCTCCTGTATACTCACCAAGATATCGATAAAGATTGAATTCTATCGAGTAAAGGTATGGCGTCAGTTCGTATATTCCTACTTGCCATGGGCCCAGTGCATACCGGTCTATTGGTAAAATATAAACAATAACAACTCGCCCAGCTTTCAAATCATATACTGTAGGTGACCTTGTTCACACAGCCCTATACGCTGGGTCTGCAGGTCAACTATTATTCGCCCTCTTCTCCGGTCTTGGCTCTCCAGCCATCCTTCCCTCCAGCACAGTTAAAAGGGCCTTCAGAGATCCGCATTTTGGGAGTGTTTCAAATGCCAAGGAAGCTGTGACTGCACAGCTCAAGTGTTCTGGCTAAGGCTTTCAAACACTGCATTAATGCTACGTTAGAGTGATGAATACAGCGCCTAACATAATGGTCGCCTCAGCAGAGTCTGTTTTCCTCGTACCAGCAGCAGTCATACAACTCTACTGTCAGATCCCTACTTTCTTAAACATCGTGTCACGGCTGGCTAGTTATCGAGTGCTTGGTGCTATACGAACGCATTCATTCTCGCCTGCTTCTGCGATACAGGCGTGCTGCTGCTGCCGCCCCGATACGCCGAAAACTGTGCGATAATTTTGATCCATGGTTGTTATACGGGAGCAGCGCACTCCGGCAACTCTGGTGCCAAGTGTCTGGCGTAGTGTATATAGACACCCCAGGCAATCCCTCCACACCGGCAACCTCATCGGGCACGCCTGCGCGCTGCAGGCAGGCGCGATCGGATTTCTTTCGGACGCTGCCAATTAGCTATTCTCTAATTAAGAGAGTCGCCTAAAATTAACGGCGCCCACACATGTTTGATCAATTATGCAAAGCGAGCGCAGCGCTCCTGTTACTTCCGCGCTGTTCGGGGGCCACAGACGGGCGGCCTCCAATGCAGCTTCCCCGCCCTCTCCGTCTTTAAGGTGGAGCTTTACATCACACGCGCGAGTGGAGATGTCTCAAACGACGCCTACTGAGGGCGCTGTCAGCACTGCAATCGTTTACGTAACCGGCGAAATTCCTTGGAGAGTCGCGTGCAATCCGCCACAGCAACTCATTGTTATGGCGTGGCGCAGCTATGCACGATGGCACGGGTTCGATCCCGGCCGCCGCATTCCTGTGGGGGTGGAACGCAAGAAATGCTCGTGCACTTAGGTTTAGGTGCACGTTAAAGAATTCCAGGTGGTCAAAATTAATCCGGAGTTCCCCATCACGGCGTGCCTCATAATCACGTGGTGGGTTTTGGCACGCTAAACAACAGAAGTTAATTTAAAGTCGTATACGCCGCAGGCACCAAGAGGCCTTGAACGCCGGCCGGAGCAAGAGCACGCGGCGTCACCCTGACGTCGTTGGCGTCGGTGTCGGCCAGTCCTGTTCTGTGGGGATTTATGCTGTCGTCATTGTTAGCAGCAGTCATAATGTTACGTCCACTGCAAGACAAAAACAACGATTTCTGGCCGTCTCCAATTACCCTAGTCTTGCACCGTCTGACTGCACGCATCCGTATGCCTGCAAATTTCCTACTTTCATCGTCCCGCCTAAACCCCTGCCTCCATTACTGCGCTTCCCTTTTTGGCACCCATTCTGCTACACTAATAGGCCACCGGTCATCTGCCTTACTCATTATGTGGTCTGCCCAGCTCCCCATTTCTTCCTGTTAATCTCAACTAGAATGCGCGCTAGCCCCATAATCCCCACTGCTGTCTTCCTGCCCCATAACGTTACGCCTATCTTTTTTCTTTGCTAGATCACTCGTTGAGTGGTCCTTGGCTTCATCTCAAACTTCTTTGTTAACCTCAAAGTTTCTGCCTCATATACCGGGGCTTTCAGCGAACACTTAAAAAAAAATTTAAATTGCCTGTGGGAGATAGTACAATTCTAGTCCATGAGCTGGACTACTCGAAGAGACTGACGTTACTTGCGCGATAAATTGAAACGAATGATCGACTAATTAACAAAAATTCACTTAGTTTTTGTCTAGTTACCTTATGGCACATACTGCAATTTACAAATTCTAGCCGGGCAGTTCGCAAAGCAGATTGACTTGGAACAAATTGTCAGGATGACACCAGTTGCGAGACACTAATTGCCGAACTTTGTGGAGAAATGCATTGGCATTCCAGTTCCTTTTGTGATTCAATGCATAAAACGACGTTTTATAAAGAAAGTAAGTGGAACGACAGTGCCTTTTTACCGCAACTTTGACGGCGCATGTCTCGTAAGTGGTGTCATCCAGACAATTCTTTTCAAGTTGATATGCCTTGCAATCTCACCCGCTAGAATTTGTAAGTTTCAATAGCGCCATAAGGTAATCAGTTAAAAATGTAGTTAGTGCATTTTTGTTAATTAGTCGATTATGCATTTCAATTTTTTGTACAAGTAATGTCCGCCTCTTCGAATAGACCAGGTCACGGACTATAATTATGCTATCTGCCATAGGCAAGTCTTAAAATTTTTTGAGCGCGTTCGCCGAAACACCGTGTGTGTATAGTGCCGTTAGAATGCAATGATGATACATTTTCCGTTTCAAGGATAGCGGTAAGCTTCTTGTTACGACTTCTTAATGCCAGCCCCCGTATGCGCTATTCTTCTGCAGATTTTCTCCTCATTATCCAGGTTTCTTGTAACTATAATTGGCCTAGATGAATGTACTCTTGCGCAAATTCTAGAGGATGACTACCAATCATGAATTCTCTTTCTCTTGCCAGGCTAATGAACATGACAACGGTATTCTGCGTATTAGTGTTCAAACTTACAGTCTAAGTTTGTTGGCTAAGGTCATCCTTCCTTTGTTGCAAGTCATCTCCAGCGGTGCGGTACAGGATAATGTCATCTGCAAGCCACGTGCACGTTGCTGAGATGTTCCCCGTTGATCCTCACCCCCAATGTTTCCCCGTCTAATAGCTGAAATACTTCTAAGCATGCAGTGAATATCATTGGAGACAACGTGTCTCCTTGCCTGACTTCCTTCTGAGACGGTGTTTCTCCGCTTTTCTTGGCAACTTTCATACCAGAACCAGAACGCGAAAAGAAATTTGTACAGGGAGCAAGCAAGGTTGAGCACAATCATCATCTGCTTGTGTTGAACACAGCACTCGACAGAAGTACAATGAAGTGTCGATGAAACAAGGAAATGAAGTGCGGTATAGCCAAACCACTACTATTAATAATAATAAGAAGAATGCCACGGTCTCAAACGGCACTCAACCACCTCTTCTTAATTGTGAAGCTATTAGATGCATGGCAAGTCCCTCCCTGTACTGTACTGCTGCCGAATAGATTCAGTCAGACATTGCTTGTCTAGGTCGCGTCGTCTGCTAGTGCGTGTGTAGACGCTTCACTGTTGCTGCATGAGTGCCGCTGTTTCAAAAAAAGATGTTAGACTAAGCTATGATTGAACAGAACTAGTAGATTGCGAGACAAGCCCATTATTGCTCCAGCAAATGAGGGATGTGAACGTATTTATTTGTTTGTTTGTTTATTTAATCGGAGCCATGAAAGTAATTCAGTACCAGAATGCATTTGGAGAAACCAGAGGTGCACGCGACAAGATTGATCGGTGACGATGGCCTCTTGTTTCGCGTCATAGCGAGTGTAGAGGCGGCACAGACGCCAACCGATTTTCGGAGCGGCCTCAAAGCGCGTGTCAAGTTCCGAAGAAATTTGCACGCTACAGACCGTTTTAGCGGCGAAGAGGAAGGTAGCCTCGAACCAGCGCACCGCGCCGCTCCCATCCTCGCACTCGTATGTGTGGATTCCGTTTTATCCCAGCAGCAGCTTGCAATGGTAGTGGCTTAATTGCGAATCAGTCCAATTATAACGTTTTCTGTATGGGATTTCTGCGATGTCAAATGACTTAAGGTCGCCGGGCTGCCACTCTGCAGTATTCGGCTGCAAAAATAACTTTCCGAAGCAAGGGTGAAGTGCATGCATCTTCAGCCGCGGCGACTTCGTGGACACCGCAACTGCGATAGCAGATAAGTGTCCGCTTTGTATTGCACGCATAAACAGAAAGGACTTGATGCCATAGCGTGTATGTTCCGAACGGTTTGTTCCCAGTGAGCGCTTGGCAACGAACTCGGAACTCGGCAACCATGATCAAACTGGGATATGAAAGAAAGGCGCGAATTCAAGTCGGTGAACTATTGCGAATGGATGACGCTATTTATTTATTCGTGCACACACATTAAACTTATTCTATTCAAACGTGTTTTAAGATTACCACGCTTGGAAACCTATGTTCTGGTAGAAGTTGACCGAGGACGTATTATGAAAACAGTACGTGCCGACTAAGAAATGAAGGTGTGTGCTTTTCCATTCAGTAACCAAAGCTATGCCTACCGTGTGCCTGCCGGCCCTATAGTTGACATGGGCTCTCGGAAGCGCCTCTAGGCCCGTCGCCGCTCAATATTGCGGTTATATCGGAGCTAAAAGCTGAGTGACGACACGCTGAGAAGTTTCCCTATCCAAAGAACTTGTTGACACCTCTCGGGAAAGTGCGAAAATTTGCCATTCGTCGTCAATAGCGCGTTCGCCGTGCATCCTCCAGCGCGATCCCACATAACAGCATGACGCCATACCAGACGACGCTGATGACACCATTATCTTTTTAATAGAAAATTCAGTTGATGAATTAATGATGAAGCCAATTTAACCTTACAGAAATTAGACGAATAGGCAGGCCAAAATAGTTTTAGGCTAAATACAAAAAAAAAACGAAAGCGATGATATTTCGCAGTAACATAAAAACGCTGTCGTTAATAAACCGATCCTAGTAAATTCTTCGCCCATCGCTATTGCACCCGGCTTTAAAACATTGGGTGTCGTCTTTCAAGGAACCTTATTCTGGGATACACGTGTCGATTGTTTAGCAGTAAAACTGTCACAGGTAATTGGTATTGTTTATCGTAATCGCCATATAGTGGCACAAAAAGTTCTGACGATGGTTTTTAGCAGTTTTTTTTTCAATCTCGGCTTAATTATTGTCATTTAGTTTGGGCTACTACGACTCAAGAAGATCTGCACAACTTCCTGCCAGTTGCAAAAAAGTTTCTACGTGTAATTGAATACGTCCCTGGTTACTTTCATATACTTGATCTTTTGTAAAGTATAGAGTGATGCCAATCGCAATAATGTACAATTATCGACTGTGTATAGAGCTTATAAACAAGAGTTAAACACTGGATCGAGTTTTCTTAAGCAACTTGCGAAGTAAGAAAAGAATAGCACTATATATGCGACACGGAAAAACAAACGCTGCAAAGTACCAACAGTAAGAACATATGGTGTTATGATTAGGGGTTCAATCCCATCGCTCGTGATCCGTTGTAAAGATTGGAGTCGGGCATGAATTAGGTGGTAGCTGGCCCGTGCCCTCGTCCAACTTATCCACGCTGAGGACGTTGATAAAGGGAAGAACTGCTTCTCATCGAGAACGAGGAATATGGGTTTATTTACAGTATTTATATCAGTCTAACATGACTGTTTGAGAAAGTACATCAGTCTAACATGACTGCCTGAGAGAGAGTCTCAGTCTAACATGACTGCTTAAGAAAGTGGCCTGAGCAGCCGCACAACAGCGGTTTTTAAACACTCGGTCCTCCCCCGATACCCAGGTGACGGAAACGGCCGTCCAAGCCCCGTAGGCGAGTTGACCAGGCACCGTAGGGGCATTTATTCCCCGAACTGCAGCGCGCCCGCCGGCCGCTCATTGTCTGGCGTCTTGGTCGGCGCGTGGGAAGGGGTGTCAGAAGACGTTCTCGCGGCTCAGTAACAATAGTTGGTCCGCCGAGCCCGTTTAGTTACAATGGCGGCTTCGTCAAACTCGGCTCCAGCGACGGAGAGTCGAGGACGCACGTATTGTTGTTCACACACAGTCGACTTAGTCACGCCGTGGCTAGAGGTGTGCGGTGATGCTCCCGGAATGTTGCCTCCCCAGTCGCAACTGGTTGGCAAAACTTGCACTGCAGCTGGCCGTTCTTAACAATGGACAACAGACGCTTCGAAACAACCTACTGAGATTACTAAATAGATTACAACAGCGAAGGAATGCAACTGGAGAACACTAGCTCTAAAGCTATAGCTATTCGTAATTATTTCAACTTAAAACTAGACGAATTTCATTAATTTTTTTTCTTTCTTTGATTTTTTAGCAAAAAATTGTTTTTTGGTTTGCTGCCTTTTTTTGGACAAGAGCAGTATGTTTACTTTGTTCGTTCTTGCCCGGCATCTAGCACAAAAATATTTGTATAATGATGTACACCTTGTGCATTTTTTTATAGAATGCAATCTCTGTAGAAGATTGCATTTGTCTGTGTAGGAATATATGCTTATATTTTAAGTATTCCTGTAAGATAATTAAGTTTGCATTTTTGTGCACAACTTTCTTTTGTTATTTGCGTAATTTTTCTGTATAATTTCTCAAAAGTTATGAGCTGATTGTGTTTCTTATTGCAGTAATCGCCAATGCGGGGGCCTGCGGCTTTGTCAAGCTGTTGAAATGACGGCTTTTTCCACACGTCCCTTCGTATCATTACACTGTACTGATGCGAAAATAAACATCGTTGTCACTGTACGCGCCGTGCCTACAGTTATGATCGGCTCCTGCTCGTGCAGCGGCCTGTCGATATGGACTTTCCTCCATATCCTTTTCTACGCTCGAGGACGGTGCATACATAGCGCTAAGAGTGGTCAGCTGGGCTAGTTGGTTGTGAATAGCATTACGAAACATCGTTCCAGCGCGCAAATAAACACGGACGAGCAGAGAAGGACAACAAGAACGTTGGTCTTAAATTTTATTCACGGAAAACAGGGCTATATTTACACAGGGAGGCGCTGCTAGTGCACGCGACTGCTCAGAGATATTTCCTTGAACCAGGCCACAATCATCAAAGGCGGCAAAAACCAAACGGACGGCAGAATGTTCACATCACTCATGTACATGCTCGCACATCTCCCGCCCTACCTAGCTGACGCGACACGCACGTTTTCGCTGAGATAATCAAGTTCTTTTTTCCGCCGTTCTTGTTGTCCTTCTCTGCTCGCCCGTGTTTATTTGTGCGCTGGAACGATGTTTCGTAATGCCGTACATAGCGCTATGGTTGCGGCGTCCAGGCAGTGGTGGCTGGTCCACTGCCTGCACGTATATGGACGCGCGCGTGCACCCGCTGCCGTACGAAGCCATGAGGGGACGACGGGACCGCCTATGTAACACATTTCGACGCTGTACTTTCCAAGCGGCAGAAGAGAACTAGACTATCACTCAAATGCGCGAAGATCCTGTTTTAGCGCGCACGCGTTTCTTTCCGTCCACGCAATAGACAACCCCCTCCCCTCTTTCCTATTTGTCTTCATTTCACACGACGGCCAAAACGCGTACGGCAGCGCCACTCCGTATCGACGGGCCACTTATAACGCCAGCAATTTTGGCCCGTCACAAACAATTTGAGCCGTCGCGATCTCAGACAGCCACGTGAACGGTCGCGACAGCCACGGCCTGTCCTGACAGGAGTGACAGTCGCTGCGCATGATAGTCAAGCTGGGCTCCGAATTTTTAAATTGCGCGTATGCAGGTACACATTTTTTTCCTTGCTTTGGTCGCCCTTTTTTTTCTTTTTCAGATTATTTTTTTTTCAATGACGTGTCAACGTACTTCATGCTGGGATGCAAGCTATAGGCTGCTCGACAATCTTACAGTTGGGCTTTGATAATGTTATATTTATGTTCTCACATGTCGCTCTAACGTCCTCCCATCACGTGCGTGTACACATAGGCAATGGAAAACCACGCCTACACTGAATTGTAGCCCCGTTTATAAACGAACTCTACAGTTGCAAGTCGAGCAGGCTCGTCAGGCGAGGTCGTCCCAACTACAAACATGCCGTGTGACGGTAGCCATGTCATGCATGGCGCCATGTGGAGGCCGAAAAGGCGATTCGTCTCATCATTGGAAGATCGCTTCCCGCCCCTTTTCGCTGCGCGTTGTGTTCACAAATTTCAACATTTCTTTTTAATCTTGATATTTAATTACGTGCCAAAACCACGACATGATTAAGATGCACGCCATACTGGGGGACTCCGGAACAATTCTGACGACCTGGAGTTCTTTAATGTGCACGCATGCACGGTACACGGGCGTTTTTGCATGTCGCCTCCACCGAAATGTTGCCGCCGCGGCCGGGATTTTCTCACGCGTCCTCGGGCTTAGCAGCGCAATGTAAAAGCCACTACGCTTCAACGGCGGGTCATTTAGAAAAAAAAAGAAAAATTTGGCAGCCACCACTCTAGTTGAGCGCTACGTTATGCGAAGTATCGTTGTTTGGTGCTATAAGGCTACTCACGAAACGCAGCTATTTTCTCAAGCTAAATGTACACCGAAGATTGTGAAGATTAAATGTTTTTATGGCATCACCGTGCTAGAGATGATGACTGTGCACAATTTTACATTGTTAGAGTATGCGCAATTACACATAAGTGCATCACTTGACATACTTACTCAATGTCCATTGGTTCACTGATAGTCGTTTCGACCGTGTCTTGACCGGTGACATCACTGGTGACATTACCGCGGTGGATTCAACGGTTGGGGCGGATAGAGCTCATTATGCGTCATTGCTGACGTCGATGCGCCCTTGTGGAAGAATCCAGGCGCGCTGTGCCTAGTCCGAGAACGAATTTGTCAAGTGATAAGTGATGGCGCATTGTTTCATCAGCGCTCTAGAGGTTCTGAATGTCATATTGAGCGCTGTGTGGGCGTTTGATAACAGCTGCGCGCTCAAAATGCAGTCCTCGGTCACTGTTTGAGGTGCTGTGTTAGACTGCGCTGCCTTCGGCATCGGCCCGCAAAAACGCTCAGACACTCGGCAGGAAGAACTGGTCTACGTTCGACCACAAAGCTTCGCATTAATAAGAAACAATCTGCACTCGGTAACCCGTCTAATCGCACACACGTTCACTCAGCAACGCTCGAGACATTTTCGCGCACCAGCTTTCCCAGTCACCGATGACCGGCATTTAGCGCAGCGCAGAACGCTTGCGATCATGTGTTCCCAACGGGCAGTGCGCTGGTTGAATTTTTGCTGCTGACCTTTAAACCGAATCGCGCATCTTTGCTGCGGCAGCGGCCATTTCAGCCTTTCCCAGGTATAGCATCGCGGCAGAACGAAACGCGAGCACCAGAACGCGTGACTTTCTGTTTCTGCTGAAACATCAGCATACGTCAAAAACAGCGGCACACGCTTAGTTGGGTTGAATGTGTAGCACGTCTTGGAGCCAAATTGTTCTGCAGAAAAGCAGCTTGCGCGCACAGGACTGCATTTCTCAGCCGATAGCATAAAAGTGCGGTAATAAGAAAACCTTGGGGGCACCCACCATTTAAGGCATCATTCCTCTCAGGTCATCTCAAGGTTGCCTTATTTTCTTTAAACAGTACTCAATAAAGGAATAATGTCCAATGCGTGTGAACTTGGCAACCAATTAGGGAGTAATTTCTGAATACGTTTAGGCATTTGTCTCTGTCTCTCTCTCATATCATATATATATATATATATATATATATATATATATATATATATATATATATATATATATATTATCGAGAAGAAAGGCGGTTAACCGAGGGGCCCGATTTTTATTATCATACCATAAGAAGCCAATAAACACTGACACCAAGGAGAACATAGGGGCAATTACTTCTCCTTAATAAATAAAATAAAGAAACGATAAATTAATGGAAATGAAAGGGGATGAAAAAAAAACTTGCCGCACGTTGGGAACGATCCCACAACCTTCGCATTACGCGTGCGATGCTCCACCAATTAAGCTACCGCGGCGCCGTTTCCCCATCCATTTTCTGGATGGGGAAACGGCGCCGTGGTAGTGGCCGTAGTTTCGGCCGAAACGTTAAAACATCAAAAATTCAATTTTCGTAAGTGTGCGCCTTCTATATATATATATATATATATATATATATATATATATATATATATATATATATATATATATATATATCAACAAAAGAAGATGGGAAACTGAGGTGCTCGATTGTGAATCATGACCACATAAAGCTAACAAACATGAAGCCAAGGAAAGCAGCGCGGCAATTAGCTGTGATTGAAACTAAAATGTAAAAGTAATAACTAAAAGGGAAGTGAAAGTGGACGAAAAGATAACTTGCAGCCGGTTTGAGCCGTAGCCACAGCCTCCGCATTATGCGAAAGGCCATCTTCGTGCTCAAGCGCAAGTCTGCGCCGGGTTCGGGCGGAGTCACCAACAGAATGTTGAGAAATGTCTACGACCCGTCGATCGCCTTTATGACTGACAAGATCAACGAGTCCTGGAAGAGCGGCGTTGTTCCTGCAGAATGGAAGACGGCCTGCACGGTGCTCATTCCCAAGCCCGGCAATGCCCCGAACATCGAGAACCTCAAGCCGATTTCTAGAGCGTCCTGCATCTGCAAGGTAATGGAACGCGTCGTCCCTAATAGGCTAAACGGGTACCTCGAAGATAACGAGGTCTACACGTACAACATGATCGGCTTCCACGCCGGACTCTCGAAGCAGGATACCATGAAACCAATCAAGCATGAGATCAAGGACGGCCGTTCCAGAGACGTCAAGGCTCTGCTCGGTCTGGACCTCTAGAAGGCTTTCGACAACCTGCTCCACACCTTGATCGTCAAGACCATTTAGGACCTCGGTCTCGGTTCCAGATTCCACAGCTACGTCAGCTCTTTTCTAAGGTACAGGAAGGCCAAGCTTCGCATTGGAGACTTCCGCTCCAAAGATGTGCGCCTCGGAGGACGGGGCACTCCTCAAGGCGCGGTCATCTACCCCACACTGTTTAACATCTGTATGGTTGGTCTTTCCGAGAGGTTGGCACGCATCGAGGACGACAAGGACACCATCTACTCCGACGACATCACCATCTGGTGCTCCGGCGGCTACGAGTGCAGAATCGAAGAAGCCATGCAGGAGGCGATCGACGTGATTGAGGAGTATCTTCGCCCCACAGGACTTCGATGCATCCCCGCCAAGTCGGAGCTTCTGCTTTACAGAAAAGAGAAGGGAGGCAGACCCAAAGATAGAAAGCCAGTCTCCGAAGGCAGCAACAGTCTTCACACTTGTGGCGAGGGGGGGGGGGAGGGGGTGATACCCAGGGTCCACGTCATTCGGGTCCTGGGCATGTTGTCGAATTCAACGGCAGGAACGGAGCGGCTCTCCGCAAGATCATCGCAAACACGGACAACGATTTCCGCCTCGTTCGCAGAATCACAAATCGACACCGAGGCATGATGTAAAACAATCTCCTCAGGCTGATCAATGCCTTCGTACTATGCCACTTCCCGTATACGATTTCTATGCACAACTGGCTCAGAGTGGCGCGATACAAGCTCAACGCTCTCATCCGCAAAGTAGTCAAAAGGGCTCTCGGCTACCCATCAAGAACTATACCGAGGGTTTCCTCAAGCTGGGGGTACAAAGCACAGCCGAGGAGATCGCCGAAGCCCAAGAACGCGCGCCAACTCGCTCGCCTGACAACCACAGCGGCAGGTAAACGCATCCTCGAAGAGCTGGGTTACAACCCTGCGGAATTCTCGATGGTCAGTACCTCGATCCCTAGGTGCATTCGAGAGAAGTTCGAAGTGGCCCCCGTACCCCGAAACGTCCATCCCGTCCACAACGAGGGCAGACGCAAAGCCAGAGCAGCAGCCATCCTCAAACAGATCAACTAACAAGACATCAGAGCAAGCTTCGTCGACGCCACGGAGTACAGCGATGGGAAGACCTTTACCGTCGTCGTGGTCGACTCTAGCGGCAAGATTTCCCATAGCGCCTCGATTCGCACTTCAGACCCCGAAGTTGCCAAGCAAGCCGCCATCGCCCTCGCCCTGCTAGACGGTCGTGGGTCTGAGATCTATAGCGATTCCAAAACCGCAGTAAGGGCTTTTCAGAAGGGTTGTATCGCCGAGCAAGCTGCTCGTCTTAGCGTTTCGAGTCCGTATGCTCTCACTCATCATTCGATTTACTGGTTTCCCGCTCACATAGGTGCTCTCCCGAACCTCAACGAGTCTGCTCACGAGGCAGCGCGAGACCTCACTGACCGCGCTTCCTCTGTAAGGAGCGCCGGCTCTCCTCTCCCCTACGGTCACAGGGACGCACCCGCCACGCACAACGATGTTACGAAATTCTTCTACATGTCTAGAAGGGTCTTTCCACCCCCTCACCCTAAGTTGAATAGGGCGCAAGCCGTTTCTCTTAGACTCTTACAGACCTGCACATATCCGTGTCTGGCCGTTCTACACGAAGTTTACCCCGACGTCTATCACGAAGACGCCTGCCCATCCTGCGGTCAGACCTCCACTCTAGCACACATTCTCTGGCAGTGCGGGTCGAGATACCCCAAGTTCAGCAAGGAGAAGTGAGACTCGCTTCTGCGTAGCCTCGATCTAGACAAGCAAATCCTGGCTGTCCGGCGTGCCCGCGACCGGGCCGGTGGGCTAGACGTTCCGGTCCCGACGGGGGACTAGCCCGGTGCGCAACGAGTTCACGTCATCGCCGGACCTCCAATAAAGTCCTTTCATTCATTCACTACCAATTGTGCTACGGCTATCAATCCCTCCACTAAGTTGGCTTTTTATGTTTACCACCATAGCTAATTTCCGAGGTGCGTTCCTTGGCTTCATTGTCTGTTGGCTTTATATGGTCATGATTATATATATTGTTACGGCGCAACCAAGAGTGGCGCTAGTCAAAAGAAGACGATTTGACGTGTAGAGGTGGAATCGGTCTCGACAGCTATCTTGTTTATACATCGTTGTCTCTCTTGTAAACATTGTAAATACATCTTTATATGTGACTTCTGCAACGTAACAAATTGGTGAGAGGTGCGGAGTACCCACGAGAAACAATAACGAAGCTGAGAACGAAACAGGACCGAAACATAACGGAGGAAACAGGACCCGACATGACGCGGCCCACATCAACGCCTACAACCCCGACAGTTGCGCTGGCTCAGCTGCGGGATCTAGGAACGTTCTGCGGCACCGACCACCTCGACGTGGAAGATTGGATAGCCCCGTATGAGCGTGTAAGTGCCCACAACAAATGGGATCCGACGATTATGTTGGCTAACTTGGTCTTCTACCTATAAGGCACGGCGAAGGTATGGTATAACAACCACAAGGAGGAGCTTAACGACTGGGACACGTGCAAACAGAAGCTGAGGGACTTGTTCGGCCGTCCAGCCGTGTGCAAGAGCACCGCTAAGAAAGAACTAGCGACCCGCGCCCAGACGTTCACAGAATCATACGTCTCTTACATCCAGGACGTGCTGGCTCTGTGCTGTAAGACCAACAGCGATATGGCTGAGTCAGACAAAGTTGGGCATGTGCTGAAGGGGATCGCTGACGATGCTTTCAACCTGCTCATGTGCAAAAAGTGTGAAACAGTGCAGGACGTCATAAAATACTGTCAATGCTTCGAGCAGGTGAAGAGCCGTCGCATTGCAACGCCGTTCGCACGTCTGCCGAACACAGCTGCGACATCCTCTTATGACGAAAGGCTAGGAGTGTAGCGACCATTATCATCAGATGGTCTGACACGGATAGTGCGGCGAGAACTTGAAGCCATGGCTCCTGCAGCCTTTTTTTTCCCCGCCGCAGTGAGTCAAATAGCTTGCCTACAGCACCATTTGTGCAGGCAGTAGTCCGAAAAGAACTCGCTAATCTTGGAGTTCATTCTGTATGTGCCGTTGCCGCTTCACAGCTGTATCATGCTCCAGGTCTATCGACTGGTCCGCGGTATCCTGCACACTACCGAAATCCAGCCGAATGGCAAACCGCAGACGATCGGCGAATCTATTTTGCCTGCCGGCGTATAGGTCACGTCGCTCGCCATTGTAACAACCGTACTGTCTCCTCCCCTCTGCGACCGCCATTCACCAGTTATTGTCGCCCCGAACAGAGCAAGCGTCGTTACCAGCCTACATTGGCACCACAACAGCCATACAATGACGCTCGTTCTCCTTGGAACAGTCCCTCGTCGTCATTCCGACGTCACCAGTCCTGTTCGCCACCAGCTCGTCCACCATCGTCCCTATCACCGCAGGCTCGTCGCCCACCGTCCTCGATGCAGCTACGACGCCTGCCTTTGGAAAATTAAGCGATGCAGCTCCCGGAGGTGACGCTGCATTGATGACTCGACCGCATAACCCTCTTGTCACTTTGCCGACCAAACAGAACTTGATGGACGTTTTAGTCGATGGCGTCAGTGTCCCAGCACTCATTGACACTCGCGCACACGTATCCGTGATGAGTGCCCAATTTCGCCGACGCATGAACAAAGTTCTCACACTCGCTACATCACGCACCCTCCGCATCGTCGACGGAGGAACGCCTACCGTGCTTGGCATGTGCACCGCTAGCACTGGCGTCGCGGGGCGCCTAACGACTGTTTTGTTTGCCATTTTGGGACAATGCCCTTACAACGTTACACATAGCTTAGACTTTTTATCGTCCCATTAAGCCCTCTTTGATTGCGCGTCTAATGTCATTCAGCTTGAACTGTCCCACGGCTGCTATAGTCCACCAGTCACCCAACCCCGGTTATATTCTCCCGAAGACATCTGCCTGTCGCCTCAAGCCGCTACGTACGTCACTATACAGTCGTTCCCATCTGTCCCTGACGGCGTGTGTGTACTATGACCCACTGCTGACATACTGTTCGAAATATGACCATTCCGCATACCATGCTCACTGTTACAGGCAATCAGACTTCGCTCCCTCTATTTAATTTTAACTTTTCGACTCAAGTTCTTCCTAGGGACATGTCTTGGGGCGATATCGCGCGTGTGAAAAATTGCGAGATGTCGGCTCTTGACGCGGAAATTCCGTCGTCCTCTACGGGAACCTCCGATTCACCGACTCTCAGAGACGAACATAGCAAGGTGATTGCACCTATCTTCTTCCGAAGCAAACTACTGACCTCCGCCGTCTCTTGGAAACTTACCGCGACGATTATGACCTGGACGGCCGCCCTTTAGCTCAGACATCGGTGGCCGCCCATCATATTTACACTGGAGACGTCAATCCGATACGCCGCCGGCCGTACTGTGTTTCACATGCTGAACGACAAGTGATACAACGAGAAGTCGATAAGATGTTCACTAAAGGCGTTATCGAGCCATCTTGTAGTCCGTGGGTGTCTCCTGTTCTCCTCGTCAAGAAAAAGGACGGCAGTTGGCGCTCTTGTGTGGATTACAGACACCTCAACAAAATCACACGCAAGGTTGTCTACCCCTTGCCGCGTACTGTATGATGACGCCTTCGACTGCTTGCACGGAGCTAAGTACTTTTCATCGACGGACCTCCGATCAGGCTATTGGCAAATCTCGGTAGATGGCATGGACCGTGAGAAAACTGCCTTCGTAACACCTGATGGCCTCTACCAAATCAAGGTTATGCCGTTCGGCCATTATAATGCCCCTGCAACTTTCGAAAGAATGATGCGACTCCTTACTTCGCGGCTATAAATGGTCCACATGTCTGTGTTATCTAGACAATGTCATAGTCTTTTCGCCAACTTTCACGAGTCATCTAACGCGTCTATCGGCTATTCTCGCTGTTTTCTGATGCGCCAGCCTGCAACTGAACTCATCCAAGTGCCACTTTGGACGTCGTCAAATTAACGTTCTTGGCCATCTCGTCAGTGCCGCTGGCGTTCAACCCTAGCCTGACAAGATTCGTGCTGTCCAGAACTTACCTGTTCCGTCTTCCGCCGCAAACGTACGAAGCTTTGTTGGGCTATGCTCGTATTTCCGTCGTTATTCCCTTCTTTGCCCTTTGACACACTGCTTCCTTCCTCGACAAACACTCCCACTGAATATGCTCACCCCGCAGGGGCGTCTGCGTCAGCAGGCGTTTGGTGTGTTGCGACACCACGTACCCGAGCACATGAGGGTTGGACCCTCCCGCGTGTAGACGTGCGCGGCTTAGCCGTGTCCGGGGAAAAGGGAATCCTGGGGGTTGAGCCGATTCCGGGTGTTCGGACCGTTAAGGCCCCCCGGCGGAGGCAACACACCTTTTTGGCCTCTGCTTCATGTAGACGGCATCCCCGGACTGACCCACCCGGGGGAAATCGGTAGTTGCCTTTCCCTGTCTCTCTCTCCCTCCAGCCTTCATCTTTCTCTCACTTTCCACCTTTCCTGTCTTCTCCTAGCTTCCCTTTACTTCCAATTTTTCCAGGCAGCAAGGGTTAACCTTGTGTGAATAGCCAATCTAGGTTATTTCATATTTGGTTATAGTGATGACGTACAGCTGGCGTTTACAGGAGCTGTTCATACAGTCCCTGTAGCGTCCCTTTGTAAGGCTCTACGGTGGGTGGCTGGCGCTATTGCCGAAATTTAAATTTGTCTATGGCTAGTTCCTTTCCTCGCCTTCCCGATCGCCCTCAGAAAAGAGGGCGCACCGAAGATGTTTTCCAGTTCTTTGGACGTCAAAGATCGAACTTCCCACGGTACCATGTCATCCACTCAGAAAACTCCGATAAACAAGTACGAAATATCTACCCTTTTCTAGTTTCCAAGTCCTTAACTGATGTCCTTGGTCCAGGCTACAAGGTATCAAGGCTGGAAAGTGGTGATCTCCTGTTAGAGCTGCATGATCAGAAACAATACGAAAAGTTGCCCAGTCTAATGTCATTTGGGGATGTTCCATTGACAGTAACTCCACACCGCACTCTGAACACCACCCGCGGCGTTGTCTCTGATGATGATTTGCTCCAGCTGACAGAGGCTGAGCTCTTGGAGGGCTTCAGTGAGCAGAATGTTGTCAATGTCACAAGAATTAAGATGAGAAGGGATGGTAAAGAAATTCAAACGAAGCACCTAATAGTCACCTTTGGTTCAAGTGTCCTGCCCGAGTCAATCGAGGTCGGGTACATAAAGCTCCCTGTTGGGCCATACGTGCCCAATCCCCTCCGATGTTTCAAGTGCCAGCGTTTCGGCCACAGTTCGCAGAGCTGCCGAGGCCGTCAGACTTGCGCGAAATGCATTGCCCATGAACACACCTCTGAAGCTTGTGAGAATTCTATCCACTGTGTAAACTTTGATGGGGAGCACGCCGCGTACTCGCGGTCGTGCCCATCCTGGAAGAAAGAAAAAGAAATTGTAACAATTAAAGTAAAAGAGAATGTATCATTCAAGGAGGCACGCAGGCGGGTTTCATACCTGCCCAAGAAAAGCATTGCCGATGTGACGCGTCAGGGGGCAGCGACACAAAGGCTTCCAGTGGCTGTCCGACCCACAACCAGTGAGTCGGCAGTTACGCCATCTGCCCCCGCGGCAGTTGCAGCTAGCGCTGCTCCGTCAACCGAGAAGAAGGGACCATCGACCCCGAAGGTGGGCGCAGCCGAGGCTGCCGCAACCTCCCAGGTCCCTTCCAGCGCTGGCAACAGCCAGTGTAGCCCAATCCCACAGGCAGCCCCATCGACATCCAGGTTGGTGGGCGCAGGGGCCTTGCCCTCCGAGGCGAAGCTCTCTCAGGAAACTTCTCGCTCGCAAGAGCGCGTGTCCGGCGCATCCCAAGAGGCAATGGACACTACACCTATCGTCATGGCGCACCAAACGCCTAAGGGGCGGCGAGGTTCCCTCGAACGCTTCAAAAAGGGCAAAATCCCCGTTACAGGGCCTGGAAAGAGCTCTGTAATCTAAGGCATCACTTCTGTTTCTGTATACATAGCCCCAATTTACTTTATATATGGATACACAAATCATTCAATGGAACGTCAAAAGTCTTCTTAGAAACCTTGATGATGTGCAAGAACTCATCCACAAACACAATCCAAAAGTGCTGTGTTTACAGGAAACACACTTAAAATCCAAACACACAAACTTTCTCCGAAAGTATGTTACGTTTCGCAAAGATCGCGATGATGCCGTCGCATCATCGGGTGGTGTTGCCATTGTCACTCATAAAAGTATAGCCTGTCAACCTTTACAGCTACAAACGCCCCTTGAAGCAGTGGCGGTTCGAGTTGTCCTGCTAAACAAACTCATCACCATTTGCTCGCTTTACATACCCCCCCACTACAAATTAAACAAACATGAATTTCAGTCCTTTATAGATGAATTGCCAGAACCTTTTGTTGTTCTTGGCGATTTCAATGCGCACAGCTGCCTGTGGGGCGACTCTCGTATAGATGCGCGAGGTCGTCTTGTTGAACAGTTCCTTTTTTCTTCTGGTGCGTGCCTGCTGAATAAGAAGGAACCCACATATGACTCTCTTGCAAACAGAACCTTTTCTTCAATAGATATTAGTATAGCTTCCCCGCCTATACTGTTCGAACTCGAATGGGAAGTTACGAACAATCCTTACGGGAGCGACCACTTCCCCATACTGCTAAGAACATCTAAAGAAAACGAATATCCTCTACAAGCTCCTAGGTGGAAGATAGATACAGCCGACTGGGAGAAATTTCGAACTCTCACTAGCATCTCATGGGCTGACATGTCTTCTTTAACATTTGATGCTGCTGTGGAGTATCTTTCAGCATTCATAACAGGTGCCGCATCAAAATGCATATCCGAAGTAAGTGGTTTGGCATGCAAACGACGTGTACCGTGGTGGAACAACGAATGTAGGATCGCCCGTAGGAAACAGAACAAAGCGTGGGGCTCGTTACGCGCCTCTCCCACTGCAGAGAATCTTATTAACTTCAAAAAAGTGAAGTCTCAAGCCAGGAGAACGCGCCGACAGGCCAGAAGAGAGAGTTGGCAGAAGTTTTTATCGGGTATCAACTCTTATACAGATGAGGCGAAAGTCTGGAACAGGGTGAATAGGATAAAAGGACGACAAACATATTCACTCCCTCTGGTAAACATAGAAGGCGATACCCTGCTTGATCAGGCAGACTCACTTGGGGAGCACTTTGAGAGGGTGTCAAGTTCCACCAATTATTCAAAAGCCTTTCTCAAATATAAACAAATAGATGAATGTAAGCCACTCATAAGAAAGTGTCGGCAGAATGAACCGTTCAACCGTCCTTTTAGTATTGCAGAGTTGAGAGCTGCCTTGAGCGCATGCAAGAGCTCTGCACCGGGATCTGATAGAATCATGTATGAAATGCTCAAAAACTTACACAATGATACACAAGTTACACTACTTACACTTTTCAACACTATCTTGGATGCAGGGTACCTTCCAACCGCATGGAAAGAAACCATTGTGGTCCCTGTTTTGAAACAAGGCAAAGACTCTTCCTCAGTGGCAAGTTACCGCCCGATAGCCCTCACAAGTTGCATTTGCAAGGTATTTGAAAAAAATGATAAATCGGCGACTCATCCATTTCCTTGAACTGAGCAAAATGCTTGATCCCTATCAGTGCGGCTTCCTAGAAGGGCGCTCCACAACCGACCATCTTGTACATATTGAAGGAAATATCCGTGATGCATTTGTACACAAACAGTTTTTCTTATCGATATTTCTCGATATGGAGAAGGCCTACGATACAACCTGGCACTACGGGATCTTGAGAGATTTGCCAGAAATGGGCATTCATGGTAATATGCTAAACCTAATGAAAAGCTACTTGTCCAACCGTCCAACCGTACCTTCCGGGTAAAATTCGGCAATGTGCTGTCACGTCCTTCTAACGCGACAGCGTTAAAGGGAAGCTGAAAGGTTTTCCAGAAAGAATGAGTGAACATTTGTACATAATGGTTTTTAACCCTCCGAATTCGAATATCGTATCGAAATTGAGCGAAAGAAAGCGCAAATATATTTTATTTCGACGAAAAGTGCAGCAGCGGACACGCCCAGCTCGCGCGTCTCGTTTCCGCCTGTGATTGGTCGGGCGCCTCATGACCTCAACACTAGTGTTCGTCCGAACCGACCGCTGCCGCTACACATGAAGCGCGGTGCCAGGTAGTTTGGTGCTGTTTTTCTGAGACGGTAATGGAAAATTTAGAGAGACTGCGTTTTTCTGAGCAGTTCGGCGTTACTCCCTACATGTACGAGCCGATTGCGAAGAGCCGGCCTCTCGAAGAAGCAAACGATGCTGGTGCGAGCAGTGCTTTCGACGCGAACGAAAGCGAAGTCTTGGGATCTCCTGGTGTTGGAAATGCTCTTTGGTGAGTATGTTTTTTGCAAAGCGATCTAGTGATCTCACCCATCTTTCGCCGATCTAGTGAGCTCGTTTCCGGTCAAACAACTGTAGTGTTGTGTTCCTGCATGCCTCCTCGTGGAACGTAAGCGGGGATGCGATCGTCGGCATTTGTGCGCTGTCCAAAGCTGTCGGCAATCTACAAAGACGGTTTAAACGCGTGAAAAGCTTCCCGGTTCATGCAGTACGTGTAGTGACCTTCATCTGTGCGCCATCCGCACACTACTCGTAACCGAAGTCGTAAAGGTGGCGAATTCCGTCGGCTACGTGAGACGGTCGGTTTCTCGCTGTGCCCGAGAGAAGGGGGGAGCGTAGCGTGCTGGCGTGCGCCGGCTTTCTAGCACATGCAAACTCTACATTTGCACTGCGTTATGGTAGCTGCATGCAGGCTGTTTTACAACACACGTGTAAATAGAAAATTCGCGGCGCTTTGCGACGAAACCTGCGTCAAGGGCGGGAGATAAACATGCACCTTCCGTTCAGCGTGCTAACACGAAGGAGCTCGCAGTAAATCAAAATCCAGGTTTGGGCGAGTTCGTGTATTCATAAGGCCTTCCAACACCAGTTATCATCAGTCAGTCCGCACTCGTGCCGTCTTTGTTTTCGTTGCTCCGATCTTTTCGCGCTGCGTTTAGAAAGCCTGCTAGTGAGAAGTAGTCCTCTCTCTTTCTGTGGCCATATACAGCAACTGCGCAGGCCGAATTGCAGGGCTTGCCGTAGTCAGGTTCTTACCTCAAGCTTCCTTCTTTTCGCGAAAGCTGGCCTTGACAGCGGTGACGAGCTTCTTGTGTACGCGAACACTGACGGCACTGCGCCGGGCCTTAGACGAGCCGACTTGACTGGCAAACCCAACGCACGTTTTAATGATAAATTGTGGTGATAATCGTCGTCACGAAGCGGTTGGAGCACAGCACTGTCGTTCTTGAGGGCTTGAAATTCTTTCGCTTCACAGCAGCATCCCACTTCGTTAAAAGCTTCTAGTCTTGGGGGAAGTAATGGAAGACAACATCGTCGCGGCCGCTGGTGTTCGTGCAACCGTAGGCTGCACAGAAAGCCGGCATGATCGGCCCACCACTTCAGTTAATGCTGCGCACGTTGACTACCACTCTACATACACGCAGACGCACCAACAAAGGAATGCAGGGTCAATCGAAGCAGATTACGATGGCACGCACGAAGAAACAAGCACGGTCAGGCACGGTCGCGGAGGCTGCGAAGGAACGGAACACTAGTGTTGACGTCACAACACCGCGGTTTCCGGTCTCCGCTCGCATCGTCAGCAGCAGCGCGCGGCATTCGACGGGGGGCGGAGCTACAGCGCAATTTTAACCGACGATTACGTCGCTCCTCATTGAAAAAAACCCCAAATTTTACCTACATGGTTTATAAGGTTCCCGCATCCATATATATGAGCGTCTTATTGAATTCGACAGACTCTTCAGCTTCCCTTTAAGGAGCTCGTGTCGCAGAAAAGCCGGTGTCGGCGGCGTTGGCCGTGAGCGATAAATCCCGGGAGGCACTTCATGAATAAAAAATATCTTGCAAGGTGGGCTGGGTGGGGATCGAACCAGGGTCTCCGGAGTGTGAGGCGGAAACGCTACCACTCAGCCACGAGTTCGGCGCTTCAAAGCGGTACAAAAGCGCCTCTAGTGAATGCGGTGTTGCCTTAGAAACAAGCCGTAGAAAGTTATATTGCGGTGTATATCGGTAATTATGAACATGTAACTTACAGAAGTCGCAGTTACACGAGTAGCGAAGTGCGTTTCCGCTACATTTCTTCTGCGCTTTCCGCACGCGCAGAGCCATCTTGCGGCACACACAGAAGACCCCCTCCTCTCAATGTACGGCGCTGCCCCGACAGGTGGCACGCCACGCGCACATTGGGGCTGTGCGAGGACCAGTGCGAGGCGCGTCGCGGCCCGCACTCCCTCTCCCCTGACGACGCTTCGCCGTGCTCCCTCACGGGTTGCAGAATCAAGCGTCCTTCCTTTCTTTAGATCACTATCTGTCTATCTCTCTGCCCGTGCCGATCACGACGTTTGGCTGGCGTACATCGTTTCCCCCTCCAAGACACCGAGTTCTTTGGTTCGTTCCGCTTGCTCAGGCGCACGTTTCGTTGCCGCGCCGAACGCTGCGTTGCTCGACGCTCACCGCGTTATTGGTGGGTGAAAAGTCCGATGCGGGGGCGCCTCGTAAGTGATCGCTGCGCCGTAGCGCATTGTCTTACACTCCTTGGCGGGTCGACGGGAACGCTGTCGCGTTCCACTCTTGAAGGCGAAGCTTAAGCGATTTTTAGCGATCCTCCAATTTTTACACAAGAAACTGGTGTACCACAGGGAGGCGTGCTCAGTTGCACACTCTTCATTGTTAAGATGACCACACTTCGTGCTTCCTTACCACCGGCCATTTTGTATTCCGTCTACGTGGACGACATTCAAGTAGGTTTCAGATCCTGTAATCTCGCAGTGTGCGAGAGACAGGTACAGCATGGTTTGAACAAAGTGTCAAAGTGGGCAGAGAAAAATGGATTTAAAGTCAATCCTCACAAGAGTTCTTGTGTTCTGTTTACAAGAAAGAGAAGCCTGGTTCCGGATCCTTGCTTAGAACTGTGTGGACAACAGATACCTGTAAACAAAGAGCACAAATTTCTAGGTGTTATACTTGACAATAGACTCACGTTCGTCCCACACATTAAACATCTTAAAGAAAATTGTCTGAAAACAATGAACCTAATGAAACTTCTATCGCAGACTACATGGGGTAGTGACAGTAAGTGCTTAATGAATCTCTGTAAGAGCCTGATTCGGTCACGATTAGATTATGGTGCCGTGATCTATCATTCTGCCGCCCCGAGCGCGCTAAAGATGCTAGACCCTGCTCACCATCTAGGTATACGCTTAGCCACGGGTGCTTTCAGAACAAGTCCCATTGAAAGTTTATATGTAGAATCGAATGAGTGGTCACTTCATCTGCAGAGAACATACATCAGCCAAACGTATTTTCTGAAAGTCCACTATAATCCTCAACATCCGTGTTTTAATACCGTTAACGATATGACATATGCTACACTCTTTCGCAATCGTCCCTCCGTAAGACAGCCTTTCTCGCTGCGTGTGAGGGAGCTTAGTGAAGAAATGCATGTCCCACTCCTCGAGCTTCGCCTAATGCATCCAGCCAAGCTGCTACCTCCTTGGGAGTGGCAGCTGATACAATGCGATATATATTTCACTCAAGTTACAAAGCACGCTCCAGAGATTAAAAGCCAAATGCATTTCCGGGAACTCCAGTACAAACACTCCTGCGCGGAGTTCTACAGAGACGCATCAAAGTAACACGACGGGGTGTCCTATGCAGCCGTCGGTCCATCCTTCTCGGAATCCGATGTACTGCATCCGGAAACTACTATCTTTACGACTGAGGCCTACGCACTATTGTCGGCTGTGAAGCATATCAGGAAATCAAAACTCCAGAAATCAGTTATATATACGGACTCCCTTAGTGTTGTGAAGGCCTTGATGTCATTCTGTAACCACAAAAATCCGGTAATTAATGAACTCTATTCCGTTCTGTGTAAAGCGTATACAGGTAACCAGCATGTCATCATATGCTGGGTGCCAGGTCATAGGGGCATCGAAGGTAATGTTCTGGCGGACCAGATGGCCACGTCAGTTGCATCGCATTCTGTTAATCCCACCGCTGCAGTCCCTGTCACAGATCTGAAGCCCTTCTTACGGAGGAAACTACGGAACCACTGGCAACGCCTGTGGGACGCGGAAACAAATAATAAGCTCCGCGTGATAAAGCCACAGTTAGGATTCTGGCCCTCTGTAACAAAATCACGCCGAACAGATGTCCTATTCTGTCATCTCAGAATAGGACACACATTTGGCACCCATAATTTTCTACTAACCGGAAATGACCCTCCAACCTGTTGTACATGCGAGGAGAGGCTTACCGTCCTCCACGTCCTCCTGGAATGCCGGAAAGCCGAAGCGGAGAGAAAGAAACATTTTCCTCTTGCATACCGTTACTACATTGCTCTTCACCCGGCTATGTTTCTTGGCAGAGAACCGCTTTTTAACATCAAGGCAGTCCTCAATTTCTTAAATGATGTTGTTCAACATGTCATAAGCCCATTAAACTAGTAGAGCATCCTTGTTCCAGAGGATGCCGCTGCGATGATTGTGTTGCATAGCACATGCCTCCAGACCCTTGTGTTTCAAGGGCTCTAAGGAGGCAGTAGTGCTCTAGCCAATCTGATATATTTTTACACATCGCATCATTCTTTTTAAATGCATCTTAATGTTCATAGCGCACGTCATACGCCATCGCCATAATGTTATTATACAGATGTTACGTACTTTATAGCGACTATTTTTAAGGCCCATTTACAGCCACATCACTCCAATTTCATAGAACTCATTAAGTATACTGCGAACTCATTACCATGGACATGGCGCTCTTTGGCCATACTTGGCTCTTGCGCCATTAAAAATCAAACATTCATTAATTCCTTGAATATTCTCAAGACGTCCTCGCCCGGGCTCACACGGCACGCCAGGTTGCCAGCTCCCGGCTCACTGAGTCTCAGGTCACGCAGAAGATCCGGTACGACAGCCGACATCGGGACGTTCGATTTCTTCCTGGCTCCGTTGTCCTCCCGCCGCGTCGGCTTGTCTGAAAAACTGCTGCCGCGCTACACAGGGCCCTACACGATATTGCGTCAGCTTGGCGATGTCAACTACGAGAGCGCTCCGCTGGACTCGCATGTCCGCACGGACGTTGTGCATGTGTCCCGACTGAAGCCTCACTTTTCCGCGAGTCCACCTCCCTTATAGTTAGCGCCGAGACGGCGCCTTTACAGGCGGGAGTTATGTTACGGTGCAACCAAGAGTGGCGCCAGCCAAAAGAAGACGATTTGACGTGTAGAGGAGAAATCGGTCTCGACAGCCACCTTGTTTATGCATCGTTGTCTCTCATGTAAATATTGTAAATACATCTTTATATGTGACTTCTACAACGTAAAAATATATATCATATCATATATGAATCCAACAAAGACACCGAGGACAACATAGGGGAAACTACTTGTACTTGCTAATTGAATTAAAGAAATGATAAATTAATGGAAATGAAAGTGGATGAAGAAACAACTGAGCGCAGGTGGGATACGAACCTACGTCTTCGTATTACGCGTGCGATGCTCTTACCAATTGAGCTACTGCAACGCCGTTTTGCCATCCACTTTCTGAGTTATGTTTTACTACTAGAACTAACCCTGGGAGTGTTAGCCAGCGCCGCCACTCACAAACCTAGGCAGCGGATGTGAATTATCCTTTCTGCCGCAGGCGTTACGAGTACGTGACCCATTTGGGTGACGGCAAATGGTCAATAAACCTATTCATGCTACCTGAAGGCATCAATGTTGCCAAATTCGGGACATTCGTAATATAATGAACGAAAGGAAAGGGAACCAAGGTGCCCGATTTTTTGTTGGCTTCTTACGATATGATTAGAAGAGCGCTCCCCCTGCCCCCCCTCCCATCCCTTGCCTCCCCCCATGCCACGCGCGCTACATTAGACTTCCTCCTTCGTGCACGTGAGATTGACCCGCGATCGTCGGCTGTCCCTCGCAAGCTTTCACTCGCACATACAGCGTACGGCGCGCGGCGACGATGTTATCGTGTTTCTAGTTTATACGGAACATCACGGCGACGGCAGAAATGCGCTTGGATTGCCCATATAATTTCTATCGCAATAATAATAAATAACCCGCGAAACACAGATGATCCGTGGGCATACAGTCGGCTGTTCGAGATTTATTTTGGGCATTACCCGCCACGGTAGCCCAGTGGCTATGACATAACGCTGCTGACCTCAAGGTCACGGGTTCAATCCAAGCCGCGGTGGCCAAATTTCGAGACGAAATGGAAAAATGCTCATGTACTTAGACTCAGGTGCACGTTAAAAAAAACCCCAAGCGATCAAAGTTAATCCGGAGTCCCCCACTACAACGAGCGTCGTAATGAGATTGCGGTTTTGGCACGTAATATCTCAGAATGTAATTTATTTGATGTTGGACATCACTCACGCCAGCCTTTCGGCCACAAGAGCTTCGCCTTGTGAATAAAACAAGTACACCCGGTACCCGCATCCGGCAAGAATAAAACGCGAGATTGTGGAATTAAGAGCACATACCTCGCGAGCTATCCCTGCAGTTTGCGCTCTGACATCGGTACCTAAACCGCTGCTGAACACGCATGAGTTACGGCCCTTTGTGCCTGAATCGGAATAACGCTAGCTCCTCAAGCCAGATAAGCATGGTTAACCTCTCTACCAGTATCCAGAGCACTACGACGTTCCTCATAATGAAATCATGGTTTTGGTACGTAAAATCCAAGAATTCATTAACCTCCCTACCTTTTTTGCTCAAGCATATAGTTGACCGCATGAAAGCGAGGGAATCTATGTTCTCATTGGCATAAAATGTTCGTATTCCACCTCGGTTCAACAGTACATGACACTATTGCTTGCGACGTCATGGTCTTATTAAGCTTAAGCTCGAAACAAGGTATAGATATTTTTACGGGAACTGAATAGGTTAGCCCGGGCACATGCATGACATTCTAGTCAACATGTTTTATAAGAAACGCCGCTGGCCTAATCGGTACATGATGCCTATATAGCAAAATTGAAGCACCATACACTGGCAGATTTTTTTTTTTCTGAATGCGCTCATCTGTGTCAATTATTTTGTTTTTCTTTTGTGTGTGTGCCCAGATGTTTGAAGGGAAAGTCTAAGAACGTTGAAAGTAAGAACGAAAAAGTAAGAACACAAGGAAGTGCTCCATCGCTTAATGCAGCAGGAACCAGCGTTCCTTATTCTGTCCAGTTCCATTCCTCTTCCTATAAGCACTCGAAGTATTCAATAAATGACAAAGCTTTGTAGCTTAATTACGCTGTCTGGGTGTGGTCCGGACCTTCCTGGCCGTCAGGCAAGCGCGGCCGCTTTATTAATCGAAAAAAAAAAACATAGGAAAGCGATTCCAACCTCTAGTTCAAGTCGATGAAAGACAATGTCTTTGGCGGATCACCTTCCAACTTTTATGAAAGCATGCATAGCGACGTCTGGCACCTTCTGCACATTTTTTCTCCCGCTCTTCAAAGTCCGCTTCGGTCAGCAATTTTTTTCGGACGCGACATGGCTATGCGAAGGCGAGTAGCGAGCGAGCGAGCGCCGGTCTCATTCCATGCCGCTCCCCCGATATACGATGTGGAGGAGCGCGAATTCGCGCTCCTCCACACGTTGAAGGCGGGGTCATTGCGCAGGGCACTCTATCGTGTGAAGTGACTAGGAAGAGCACCAGACTTTAAACTGCTCTACCTTCGGGTCCGGCCCACATTCTTAGCTTGTACTATCTCCGTGGTCGGCCCACGAAAGAGGCTAGAAGTAAGAAACAGGCATACCCATAGGGAAAAGCGACGGTAACTCGCCAAGGAAGACAATGTATTCAACAAGCCTAGCTGCTGTAACGCCTGTACTGTAAATTGTAATGCGATTAGCATTCCTTGCCTACTTCAGGCGTTTTGAGCGTATCTATCTATCTATCTATCTATCTATCTATCTATCTATCTATCTATCTATCTATCTATCTATCTATCTATCTATCTATCTATCTATCTATCTATCTATCCATCCACTCCTTCCTCGTCTTTCCCTCGTCGTCACTGCGTCCACATCATACAGTCATTGCCATCGCGCCATGCTCATGGGCGACATTGGCAAGCAAGTATTATGGCAAAGTGGGACGATACCGCAGTATGTCACATATAGCTGAAGCAACGGAAGTCTGAGAATGCTAACAAACGTGACTTCAGAAATACGGTGCGTCGCTACATAGCTCGAATGCTAATCGCATTACTGCCAACAGTCATCATGAGAATAGTTTTGCCGCATTTCTTTTTCTTTTTTTTCTTTTTTTGCAGCGAATCTGTTTATCTCTAGCCCCTGTATGCTTCCCTCGCATGCGTTCCCAGGGGGGGGGGGGGGGGGGGGTACCCTCGCCAGCTTACGTACGTATAGGCGACATGAATGTGTGCGCCGATCATGGATATATTGCAATACCGGGCATGTGTTTCCAGGGGGGAGGGGCATACCATGGCAGGATTACGTCCGTATAGGCGACGGGAATGTGTGCGCCCGTCCCGGAGATAGTGAGCTACCGGGCATGTGTTCCCAGGGGCGGGGGGAGGGGCGCGGGGGAGTACTGTGGCAGGATTACGTCCGTATGGGCGACGGGAATGTGTGCGCCCGTCCCGGAGATAGTGAGCTACCGGGCATGTGTTCCCAGGGGCGGGGGGAGGGGCGCGGGGGAGTACTGTGGCAGGATTACGTCCGTATAGGCGACGGGAATGTGTGCGCCCGTCCCGGAGATAGTGAGCTACCGGGCATGTGTTCCCAGGGGCGGGGGGAGGGGCGCGGGGGAGTACTGTGGCAGGATTACGTCCGTATAGGCGACGGGAATGTGTGCGCCCGTCCCGGAGATAGTGAGCTACCGGGCATGTGTTCCCAGGGGCGGGGGGAGGGGCGCGGGGGAGTACTGTGGCAGGATTACGTCCGTATAGGCGACGGGAATGTGTGCGCCCGTCCCGGAGATAGTGAGCTACCGGGCATGTGTTCCCAGGGGCGGGGGGAGGGGCGCGGGGGAGTACTGTGGCAGGATTACGTCCGTATGGGCGACGGGAATGTGTGCGCCCGTCCCGGAGATAGTGAGCTACCGGGCATGTGTTCCCAGGGGCGGGGGGAGGGGCGCGGGGGAGTACTGTGGCAGGATTACGTCCGTATAGGCGACGGGAATGTGTGCGCCCGTCCCGGAGATAGTGAGCTACCGGGCATGTGTTCCCAGGGGCGGGGGGAGGGGCGCGGGGGAGTACTGTGGCAGGATTACGTCCGTATAGGCGACGGGAATGTGTGCGCCCGTCCCGGAGATAGTGAGCTACCGGGCATGTGTTCCCAGGGGCGGGGGGAGGGGCGCGGGGGAGTACTGTGGCAGGATTACGTCCGTATAGGCGACGGGAATGTGTGCGCCCGTCCCGGAGATAGTGAGCTACCGGGCATGTGTTCCCAGGGGCGGGGGGAGGGGCGCGGGGGAGTACTGTGGCAGGATTACGTCCGTATAGGCGACGGGAATGTGTGCGCCCGTCCCGGAGATAGTGAGCTACCGGGCATGTGTTCCCAGGGGCGGGGGGAGGGGCGCGGGGGAGTACTGTGGCAGGATTACGTCCGTATAGGCGACGGGAATGTGTGCGCCCGTCCCGGAGATAGTGAGCTACCGGGCATGTGTTCCCAGGGGCGGGGGGAGGGGCGCGGGGGAGTACTGTGGCAGGATTACGTCCGTATAGGCGACGGGAATGTGTGCGCCCGTCCCGGAGATAGTGAGCTACCGGGCATGTGTTCCCAGGGGCGGGGGGAGGGGCGCGGGGGAGTACTGTGGCAGGATTACGTCCGTATAGGCGACGGGAATGTGTGCGCCCGTCCCGGAGATAGTGAGCTACCGGGCATGTGTTCCCAGGGGCGGGGGGAGGGGCGCGGGGGAGTACTGTGGCAGGATTACGTCCGTATGGGCGACGGGAATGTGTGCGCCCGTCCCGGAGATAGTGAGCTACCGGGCATGTGTTCCCAGGGGCGGGGGGAGGGGCGCGGGGGAGTACTGTGGCAGGATTACGTCCGTATGGGCGACGGAAATGCGTGCGCCGATCCCGGAGATAGTGAGCTACCGGGCATGTGTTCCCGGGGGCGGGGATACCGTAGCAGGACGTGTGTATCACGGCGCGTGGACATGAACCCGTGGCCCGATCCTGAATATTGTGCAATACCTGACCAACCCGCGGCGGATGTGAAGCAAGCTTCAAGCACTCCGCCAACTTCCAAAAATAAGTTTAATATCTTGGGTCCAAATAGAAGCACATAAATTCGGCTTTGTAAGAGAAACACTGTGCAGGGTGTCCCAACTATCGTGCACAAAGATTTAAAAATATGCAAATGCCACGTAGCTGGACAAAATCAAGGTAATGTTGTTTGCCATGGTTTAGAGGTACTGAGATTATTCTTTGGATTCCAACTAATTACATAATTAGTGCTAATTAATTCATCGACTTCTCACCATATTATACTATAATTATTTGAAAAGTGTCAATGAGGAAATTGCAAATCAACATAAAAAACTCCCGACAGAGCTTTCTGTTGCCCAATACGTGCTACATAAAAGTGTTTTTCCGAGCGTGAAAGATACCCGCGAATATGTTTATCGAGATGTCTGCCTGTTTTTACTTGTCGTGTTCCATACCTAGAAAAATGTTACTGCCACTTTTTGTACACATTACGTTCAACACTTGTCGATTGTCATATTTGACAAGTTCTCGTGTTTTTCTTTTACGTGTTCCTCTTTCTTAACCTGCGGATGAGCAAAATTTTTTAGTTTTTACGTTTTTCTTCGTTGCTGTTTCTCTTCTAACTTATTTCAGTGCTTACTTGAGTGGTATTGTGTTTCTGCTAATTTGTATGCTCGCCCGCCCCTCACGTAAAACCCCTCCAGCAGGTTATTTGAGGTATTGTAAATAAATAAATAAATAAATAAATAATGCACGCAAAATTGCCGCTGCAACTGGCCATTCGAGGCACTTTGCATGCATTTGTGGGCTGCTTTCCCGCTCGGAAAAACACTTTTATGTAACACGTATTGAGCAACAGAAAGCTCTATCGGGAGTTTTTCATGCTGCTCTACAATTTCCTCACTGACACTTCCCATATAGTTATAATATTTGGGAAGTTGATTAATTAATTAGAACTAATTATGCAATTAGGCGGAATGAAAAAATAAACCTAAGTATCTCCAAGCGACAACAAACACCCTTACTTTGGTTCTGTCCAGCTACGTGGCATTTGCATATTTTTAAATCTTGGTGTATGATAGTTGGGACACCCTGTATATGTATTAGAAAGTGCACTTAGGGTAGCAAGTTGACCTTCATGCGCTTTATTTTACATCCTGTTTGTCGAATAATGAAGGGGGAAAGAGTGTGGCGATGCCGCCTACGCACGTGGCCTGCGCTTCTGTGGCCATGACGTCACGCTCGTCGGAGGTTGCGGCGCGGCTGCCGCAGCGGTTGCGGCACATACGTGGAAGCAGATGCCGTGACCGCGGTGGCGCTTGTGTCGGCGTGGTGTGGTGCCGTTTAAAAAAAAATGTATGATTTCATAACGCAAGCAGCCCATGTATGCAGCCCAAACAGCTTCGCTGATAATCCGTCCCCATATGAATGTTGTGGCCCCACGAATTTTATTTTATTCCTACTTTCCATCGACAGTATAGTCAACACGTGCCAGAAAGTATGCGCAACTGGTGCGCGCTGACTTGAACATTTCGCAGACTCACGGCCTCGCCACGGCGCGTTACTGGGGTCCCGGAGTGTGCGCGAGGCGACAATCTTTTGAACCCCTAGCGGAGAGAAAAAAAGCCGCACTGCCAGCCGATCACTTGCTTCTCGCGCATCGGCACACCTGTCCTGCGTGCGACACCCGAAGGAGCGCGGAACGCGTTGCGAGACGCCCGTACAGGCCAAGACGCGCGCAAGGTGAGTCCCGTCGACTGCGGCGGATGCGAGCGGGGGCGACAGCGTGCCCGGGCCGACTTGCCGGTGGGCGTCATTCGAACGGACAGGAGCCATATTTCCGCCCGGCACAGGCTGGAATTCAGTATGTGCAGGCGACCAACGCAAACGGCGGTAAAATCTGCCGTCGCAGGTAGACAAGAAGCAGTGCTAAGCCGTCAACCAGCAGTGACTCGAATTTATTTGCTTTTTACATGATCGTATTTCTTTTTTGCCCGATGACTCGAAGACTAACTCCAAAATGGATTTTAGTTTGTTTTGGTGTTCCGTGCACCTGTCGACTGGCACAAGATTCTTGGCGCAAGTAAGAATACAGGCAAACAATTTTCCCCTTGGTGTTAACAAAACCCAGCGCATCGTGTGATTAATTTTTTTTAAGCAAGGTGATGAATATACCAGAAACGCGATCTAGAAGAAACATGATACAATGTTATGCAAAAAAATTCAAGGGCGGGAAACTGTATTCATAAATACAATGATTAGAGACTTCACTGGACGTCGGAAATAAATCGGCGGTATAAACCAATTTCTTACGCCTCATTTAGTATATACAGTTTACTTGTTTCTACAACGAGTTCCAGAAGTAGGTGGCATTGGGTAGAATCTTGTTCTGTTTCGCGAATCGTGTATACAGTTAATATTCATTATAGCTGATCTGGGAATGACTATAACGAAAGCGGACGGTTTATTCCTTTATGTAAGATCGTACCGAGGTTGTTCTTAATACTGTCGGAAACACTGTTGATATTTTGGCACGGGTTGAATGCTTAGCATTGGTTTCGTGGGAGCCGAATGTTAATACTCTCATGGAGCAGTTCTGCAGAGTTAGTAACGATGTCAGGTGATTGGTTTAGACGTTACCCCCAGCTCAGGATGCCATAGTTCAAGCCGTGCAGCTATGTCCGGCTACGGTCATGCCCGCGCCGACAACGTCTTGATCGCATAAACGAGGTAGAGCCACCGCGCCGCTGCCGACTACTCGCGTCATCCGTACCTGCTGCTGTTCATCGCCGATGTATTCCCTCCTGCTGCGGAAAAGCAATCGAGAGGCGCTGCATACGCGAACGCTGTAATGCTTTCTTTTTTCAGCAGCATACTCCCGTTTCTTCCACGAAATCTAAAGATTGTGTATACATTAGAATTGAGGAAGCACTGCTGCAAGGTTTTATATGACATATGAAGACTCAGTGTGTTTGATTGTTTTTGTTTTAGGTTAGGTTACGTGACGAAATATCCTACCTTCAGCGTCAAAACCTTATAGAACTCGCTGTCAAGGCCACGGTACGCTCGGAACCTCAGGATTCTGCTGCGACTGCATGTTTTACTCTCGTTTCAGATGAGTCTCGTGGTCGGCGACCTTGACAATGACGGCGAGGGAGAACGCATTGTCATCGAGCCTTATCGTGAGTGCGCTACATAAAATGAAGCTTTGGCGGTTATTCAAGTCAAACGCACAAGTGCTATTCTTAGGCGGCCGTAGGACCAACTGGAATTACTTTTTATTTTATTTTATTAGAGTTCGGGTCACTCTTGGGAGCACATTCTTCATATGCAGGCCCTCAAATTTGGTTTAATTCAGCCAAAATCGAGACCTTAAAACAGCATCAAGGATAATTCTTTAGCTTCGCAACAAAAACTGATTCCGCAGTTCTTTAGACAGCAAGTGAGGGAGCTTTTAAAACGGATGAGCTTACAACGTGTTACCATACAGTCTATGTAATATACTTCATTTGTGGGTCGTAAGAAATCTTAGTCATATAATAGTGTTCTTTTTTCAAGATAAACATTATCAATTATGTGCACTTTAATATATGCAGCTGGAAAAATTGTGAGTTGATGTGTGTGTTGCGGAGTTAAGTTTGCAAACTTAATTAATGAATAATTTTTTAACTTTGCAGATTTTTAACAACTTCTGAGAAGTTAGAGAGCCAAAATATAAGATAGCTACTGTGAACATGCACTAGCCTTTGGCCTTTTCTTATAAAAGATAAAAAAATTCATTGAAATCGGATGAGCTGTTGACAGGCTTTCTGCGTTAACAAGCGTATTTGAATAGAAAGGCAAGTGCCGAATCTACGTCCTTTATTTGACGCAAGCACACCGAGCGGAGAAATGAAACATGTCACAGTCCCGTATACCAGAAAATTGTTACTCGCACCACCAGGCGATTGTGAGCATTTGGGTCTAAAATGGGCCGCAATAAGTAGCACCTTCACGGGAACAAAGATGACTCTAGGTTTATCTCAATGAAGTGAATCGCAGCCAAAGTTAAACATTTATGACCTAAGGATGAACCGTTTCCTGCGAGTATTGCACGGGAATGACTAAACCGTAGCACAATGGGACCACTTATAGTGATGGGCATCTGCTCTAACACCAACATGGTTGTGCAATGTTGCTTGCGCCTCGTCTGCATGCCACGCCCATTGCGACAGCGTTGGTCACGTGTACACGATAGTAGGCTCGAGGCAACGCGGATGGTGATCCCTCATGCGCGCCTTTCGCAACACTGTATACACTGGCAGCAGGTCATTCGCAGCCGATTTTTCCAGAGAGCTCCGGGGCAGCTAGGTCATGCATACGTGTGGACGGCACCTTATAATCACGTGTGCACGGTGGGACAATCCGACAAATCAGCATGGCGGCACAAGCCAGGACCGATGACTAAGCCACTGTTGTATGTGCCTGTTTCATGAATAGTTACTGCTGAAAGAGCGAAAAGAAACAGGACGAAGTGGCGGACAGATGAAGGTTGCCTGCGGGAACCATAGCCGCCTCAACTTTCACGCGTCCCGAGGAGGAAGGTAAACAGACTGATAAAGGTAAAAAGCGGGAAGAACGGCGAAGAAGAGGAACTGAAAATTTGACACTGCATTTGGTGGACAACGCGAGCAGAAATCACTAAAACATTTCTGACCCACAGTATGCGCATTTTGTCTACCATGGAGTATTTCGATCCTTTGCCAACTCATACCCAACCTTGGTCTAGTCGTGCCGGTGGCGAGATCTCTCGTCATTTTGTGGAAGTAATGGATGCCCAATGATACGGCGCTTGGTTTGAATCCGATCCCATAGAATAATGCATAAGCACCCCAGCCAGTCCGCCACTGCAAATATACTCGTGCACTTGGATTTGAATGCACACAAAATAAACCAGACAGATATAAAAAAATTAGCGGAGGATCCTCCATTACGGTGTCCCTCATATAGCCCACCATGAACCTTTGAGACGTAAACCACACACGTACGCACGCACACGCAAAAACGGCGTAATGTTCAAATGACAAAACCAGCGCTCACCTGCTCCTTTGCGGGAAGAGCGCCTGCTTGCATGTGTGGATCAGACTCTCTTTTTGTCAGCCCTGATTACAAGCCAGCAGCTGTATTCGTACCTTCATCGCAGGCAAGACAGGAACACCTAAACACCGTCTCGTCCTCCCTTTTTCCTTTTCTCCTTCACTTTTCTTCTTAAGACTGCATTTCTTAGCGAGTTACATTTCAGTATTGGGTATGTTTCTAGCCTCTCTCGTGGGCCAGCCCCGGAGATAGTGCAGCAGGTTAAAAATGTGGCTGATATGTGATAATGGGTATATGCCTATGGGACCACTGGTTATATATATATATATATATATATATATATATATATATATATATATATATATATATATATATATATATATATATATATATATATATATATATATATATATAGTGTGTGTGTGTGTGTGTGTGTGTGTGTGTGTAACTTAAGTTCATCTACATAAAGAAATAAAAATGTGCGCCGGTGGGATAAGAACAGAGGACCACTAGCACAGCAAAGCGATGCTATAGCCGTTTTCTTTTTGTGTGTTCTAACCTTTCGGCCACAGGCCTCAGCATGCGAAATAAAATATAGTTAATAATTTCCCGCGTGGAGACGATTGGTGCGTTTTGCGAACGGCGACAGTTTCACCTCGTGCACCGTCGATGTGCGACGCGTGCAACACCACTGACGACGCTCTCCATCGGGCCAGCGTTGTCGGACGTTTCGTGGTTGACAGGGTGCTGTTACTTCTATGCAGCGCTGCGTCGCTGATGTCCCAGTATGTGAGCATATGCAGCCATGTATATGCGGTGCGCCAAGATGTCGCACCCGCGTGTACGTTGAAAACCGTCCGCGGAAGTCCAAGCGCAAAGCTGAACCATGATATCGCTGTCAATAGTTACGCTCCTCCTAATCCCCTCACGCCAGGGGTGACGCTATACAGTCCCGTGGGCGGTAACTCCGCCCCTATCTCACCCCCGAACTCGCTGAGGAAGACGTCGAGGTTTAATCGCCTTCAACCTTTTTTTTTTTTTTCGTTTACTCTACGCACCGGCTTGTTCTCCTCCTCCGCCGTCGAGGGTGAGGAAGGTGAAAGAGCTACGCGTACTATCGTGGACAATTGAGGTCCAAAGCGGAGCACTTGCCCGAAGAACTGAATGCACTACAGTGCGCGCCATCGGCCAGTTATCCTTTTCCACATGCGCGCGTGCATATGGCTTTCCCTCAGAGTACAGGGCTGCTCGCCCACTGCAGCGGGTATAGTGAGGAAACAATTAAGCATCGAACAATTGAGTATATGCAACATTATCGCTTTAGGTCCAGCAGTCCCGCACTCTGCGTGGAAATCATATGCACGCGCATGTGGACAAGGATGACTGGCCGACTGCGCGCACTGTACCTGGAGTTATGCTTTGGGCACGCGCTCCGCTGCTTGTGTTTCAATCATATACGGTAGTACATAAACTAATCTAAGGACGATGCTGCCCTGACGAAGACAAGTGCTCCGTCGAATCGTTGGGCTTCAGTGACATTCCTTGTTCTACGACTGTTGCGTTCCATTTTCATGTACTAGACTGGAACAAACCATCCCATAATAGAGCTCCAACTCGAGTTGACAGATTGCGCGACGGTCTTCGCTGCTCGCTCGCTCCGTACAGTATACATCTGCACAGCTGCGTTAGAACGTATATCTTCTGTTGTGACAACGATGGTACTGGTGCATTGAGTAACTTGACGTGCTAAAACGTGTTTACCAGGACAAATGCCACGTCCCCTTTCAGCCTGCGAGACAGCGTAAGGTCGCCTTGCTTGCCATAAAGTCGTTACGCTCTTCTGTCTGGCGCTCATTTTTTGCAGACTCCTCGTCATTGCTGAGCTCGGAGACAGCGCTGCTGTTTCTCTCCGTGGCCATCCTGGCTGCGGTGACGGCCTGCTGCTGGTGCGGCTTCTACGTTGCCTCAAAGCGCAGGCGATTATCCGCCTACCTTCACCAGCTACACGCGCCATCCGAAGCCTCGACATCGACAGAAGCCGAGGTCAAGACGCTACCGCGACTTTCGTCGGCCCACAACCTAGTTTACGCGCACTACCTGCAGCCACACCTCAACACCGGTGCCCCACCTCTTCCACCTCTTCCCCAGCTGCATACGTCCCTGGAAATGGACTGCCAGCCTCCGGGCTTCAAACACATTCACTGCCATTATGTCTCGTAGCACAGGCTTGCTCTCTTACTATGTGCCAACGACCGACCAGTTTTCGGTTTGATTTTATCGCCATTAGTCTCGTTTGTTTGTTCGTTTTTACCACAGTGGCGTGTTTTTAGTACATGGCTCTACAAATAAAAATGAGGTTCCAACTGTTCAGTCCGAAAAACTTGTTCGCCAGAATCCAGCCGTTCTTACTCTTTATACCCAAAATATTACAATTAGGCTCTGCCCGTTTGTTAGGGAGCCTTCGGTCCAAAACTTTGATACATATATCGGGCCCCGGCAATTCTCAGCTCTCATATGCCTAAGAAAGTGTCGTTGACGTACCGAATGATACAGAGGAGCGTGTGCTCAGCTGACAACGGGATATATTTTCTGTATTAAGATGTATACAGCCACGTGAAGTGCCAAACTTCTCGGTTGTACTGTGGGGTGAGAACTGCTGCTTAGCGCCCCCCGTCCGAGTGGCCTCGCCAGGTTTCGCCCTCCTCCTTGCCGGACCTTGAGCTCTGTGTCGGGTCAAAGCGCGAGACGCACGAACGTTGTGCTTGTCTCTCTTCCATGAGTTTCTCCATTTAACGTGCTACTGTAGTAATGGCGTTTCAGAAAAGCGCGTGCTCTAGCGACTTGTGTCGCAAGTATGGGACGCCCAAATAGGTACCATCAGCAGGGAGTAGTGTGGAGCAAAATTTTGAACTTACGATGACAATAATTTGGAGTTCGTGCAGCCAACGGAGTTTTCAAGTTATACCCGCATCATTCCTCCTGTAAAGCACGCTTTTTCAATATATAACTAGCTATGCGGAGGTGCATCTGCAGGGGAAGGAGCAACTGAGATCGCGAACGACATATAGAGAACATCATACTGACGCTACGGCGTCACACGGACGTGGCTTTACGCTGACGTCGCAAGTACAGAAGCTAGCAAACGCAATCATATCTTCCTTGAAGACAGCTTCGTGCAGGAGTTTTCGTTCAAGCACAAACTACTATGCCCGTCCCACACTGAATCGAGTACCCATGTCGTGTTTTATCAGATTTTCAAGGACCGTGCCTAACGTGATTAGGCGCTGCTCATGTAAAGGTTTACTGGCGCATAAACTTCTGATACTGCACAGCCGTTCTCTGATGCGCATTCTATAAGGAGCCTCGCTTAAAGGGGCCCTGAGGCATTTTTTTAACATGGTAAGAAAATGAGTCAAATATTACTGCACTACATGCAGCAGAAAATTTACTGTCAAACACAGCGAAAAAATCGCTTGCTCTCGCTTCCGCAATGTCATCGAATGCAGCCGGCCCACCAACACTATTAGCCGATTCCGTGATCGCGAGAACATTGTCAGTAGTGCGTAAGTGCTGATTTCTAGTCGCATAAATGAAAAATATGTCTACGATCTCAAAAATACAGGAAAATAATTTCGTCTTTGCACTGCGCGTAGCCACGTCTTCTGCACGTGGCCTCCAAAATGGTGGCGGCGTGCTACGTAGCGTAGTCTACCGCGGCCGCCACCGGCTGTCCTGACAAGCCCTTTCACCACAAAGCGCCTCTATTGAATTTCACCGCCGCGACACTCAACCTCTAGTCGGGGCTTTGCTCCCATGGCTTCTGCGCTGTGCTTCCAGCGCGCTACCGGAGACGAAAGGAAAGGGAAAGTGCGATAACTCCGCTTATAGTTGGATTCTAAAGAAATTTTGCAGCATGAGATTCGTGAGACGACGTCCTTTAATAGTGAGGCCATTCTCTGATAAGTTTCAAAAGTGTTTCAGGGCCTCCTTCAGGCCTGTTTCACATGGTGAGATTTTGCTTGGAGATTTCGCGTTTGCGCATTCGCAGGTCCGACAAATGTGCCGTTCAGCCATTCGTGCGTACAATTTTTTTATGTTCGGCAGAGCTGACGTTCTCTGCTAAATATCGCATGCGGCGCAGGCGGAGGACCAATACTCGGATCATCAAACACTTCACTATATGGCACGCCTGCTTTCCTTTCGTTTATAGACGAACGAATTCGAACAGTTTCTAGTTTATTTTGCTGTTCTCGCCAAAACAGACTGATCAGGCCTATGCCAAGAATCGCATCCGCCGCCTGCGATCGCTGCTTGGGAAATGACAATGCGAAGTTCTCGGTTGTGGAATTCGCAACTGCGAAAAACAGTGCGAAATCGACGCTTATTGATGCATGTGAAACAGCCATTGCAAGGCCAGCAAGAAGCGTTCCAGCCCTTTCCTTAACTCTCAGTCGCACTCTGTGCTAGATGCTATATCGCTCCCGCAGCGTGGTGAAAAGGCACTTATTGTACCAGGCGCTCATGGAGGCACCCGCGCGCCGCTGAGGAGGGAGTCACCGATCACCTACCCGCCGTACTGTCCGGCCAAAGCGTTTACAACGAGTACCTCTCGGAAGACTAAAAGAGGGACGGAAGACGTTACCGGCACCCCTGTTTAGACAAAATGCTGCCTGAGCAGACTTACCACGCCGAGTGATTTGTTTGTTTCACCACATAGCCCCTTTTTGAATGTGAATTTTGTATTCAACTGAATTCTTTCCTATTATGCTTACGCCGCAGAGCACTAAACCCGGCCTTGCCGCCAGTGCTCATCTACGTCGACTGGCGCTGCTCTGACTTTAAATACATCATGTGGTATCTCTCTCTAGTAATATTAAAAAAGAAGAAGTACTGGACGCGACCGCCTTACAAGATACAAAGACCTTGTAAAGTCATTTTACCTCGAAAGAAGAACCTTCCCCACCCCTCACCGCAAGTTAAACAGAGCACAGGCAACCACCCTTCGTCTGTTACAGACCAATACATACCCCTCCCTCACACGCTATCACATCGTATACCCCGACATCTACCCAAGCCACACGTGCAAGATCTGTAAAACTCAATCAGCAACACTCCCCGACATGCTGTGGGAGTGCAAACATCAATACCCAGACCTTAATCCTGGCCGCCGCGACCGGGGTCCCGCGACCTCGGGCTTAGCAGCGCAACACCATAGCCACTGAGCAACCACGGCGGGTCAAGTGTTGGCGTCAGCAGTCTTCGTGCGACTGATGTGATCGACGGGCTTGCACCTCAGGAGCACCTGAGGCTACCCAGGGTACGCAGTAGTACTACGTTCAGGCAACGAGTTTCCGCACAAGGAAGAATTCAGCTCATTTCTAAAAAGGTGGTTGTTCTCTCGTATACACTCCGTTTTTTTTTTTTCGTCATCGTCCTGACACGTTTCATGTTATTTATTTATTTATTTATTTATTTATTTATTTATTCATTCATTCATTTATTTATTTATTTATTTGTCGGATCGACCTTGTCACTTTCGCACTACAATGTTTTCGAACGCGCAGCAGGTTGTGTGGTATGCATAAATCCAGATAGTTACCAAGTTATGCACTTATGTCTGCTCCAAGGTTCCCACGCACACATGTCTTCCGATCCTGAAAACGGCGCAACATAAAGTGTTTTAGGCTGTTCAAAAAATCACTTCTTTTTTAAAAAACTGTAAAACTAACGGTAACAACAGGAATGTGCATCGACCCTATACTAAATTTACATCCTTCCGAGATCCTGCCTGCTGACCAAGAATTAAAAAGGGCATATATTTATTATAGGCCCAAGAGGCAAGAAGCAACTTGAAGTTTGAGTGTCCTGACCCCTCCTTTTAAAAATATTCTACCCGTATTCTGATTCTTACATGAAGTTACGGCATGTATATATGTTCTGTAGTCACTCTGGTAATCAGACAGTTATGCATCAATGTTGATCGCGCATAGTCATTGTTATGCGCAACGTTTTTAGAAATGCACTATGCTGATGTGCATTTTTTTTTCTGTTGCCACAGTTGGTGCGAACTGTATGCCACACTTTATAACCTAGTTTTATGGTTTTCAACCAATAAAAAACAATTATTGTCAGAAACTTGAGCACAAATAGGAATACTTTTGTTTCAACGCGAACTCACTAGCAATGTGGATCATCACTCTGCACTTTAGACTCCCCTACATACCAGACAAACTACTAAATAATGAAAAAAGAAAACGTATTGTACGCAGCCGGGTGTGCTTAGCGGGCTGCGAAATAAATATCAAGGGCTAAGTTAATGGCAAAGTCATGAACACGCAGAGTACTAATTCTCGCAGCGAAACCAAGGCGGAAAGGCAGTATCCCTAAATTTAATTTACTTGCCACTAGACATGAGTCCGCATTTGATAAGGTTTTAAATATTTAAAAAAACCGTCAGCAACCTATAGCGCCCGTCGAGTGGAGTTTCGAATTTCCAATGCCTGCTCGACAGTGGGCACGTGTCGAATTCCTGTTTGCTTAAAAATAACGCCCTAATCGCAAGCATACAAAAAAAAGATACGGTGTCACTCCCGCTTTTTCGTTTCCGCCGGAAGTATCCCATCCTCAAATATAGATGGCGCCAAACCACCTATAGAGGCGCCACTGATAGCCACCTAGCAGGCGCGCCTCCAACAGTACGCTCGGGAACAGTAGCAGACGACAACCCTTTGCAGTACAGACGGCAGTAGTTCGCGGCTGCGATTTCTCCTTTGTTCGGGCGCCAGAATGCTTCTTCTGCGGTGACAGCTGTAGGGAAGACGCTGGCCTCTGTGGGAGCGGGTATGAAGGCGATGTTACCGGTGTTTGGGACAACCCGGTCCACATACGTGCCAGGTGCGTCCCGCAGACGAACGCCATGAACCCCATTTATACATGAAGTGGAGCTCATGTTAAGTAGCTGCTAAATTTTGTTGAGTAGTGCGATGTCTCGACCGTTTTTTTTTTTTTTTTAAATTCTACCCTTGCCGTAATGCTGCTTCTGTACCTCAATAATAAGCACCCGTCGTTAATGCAGACTTATATCTCAAACAAACCCGCACGGTGCGATATCTGTACATGCCGTTGTGATCTTTCTGCCGATGAATACATGTGCCATCGCCGAATAAGTGCAGTCAAAGTCGCCTCAAGAAGAGTAATTGCGAATTTACTGATGGAAACACGTACACTAGTGAACGAAGTCACCAAACGCGCCGGTTATAAGAATGTATTAGCGCTGTACCGCCGATGCCATTCATCTGCATACGCTGATGAACTGCAGTTCTCGCTGCAGTTTTTGCAATTTTAAATTCCCCATGGAGCTGCTTGCAAACGTACAAATGTAAAGTCTGACCAACTTTCCACAGAGAGAGAGAACTTTATTGAGAACCAGCAGTTCAGTCGGCTGGGCCTAGGCCTCCCACGATGGGACGTCGAGGTCTTGCCTCTTCGCCGCTTCGTAGGCCTGCCAGGTCGCCCAGAGTTGGTCGTCGAGATGGGAGCTGCGCAGTGCGGCATATCATCTCCACGAGAGGGTCGCGGGATTAAGGTCTGGGTATTGATGTTTGCACTCCCACGACATGTGGGGGAGTGTTGCTGATGGAGTTTTACAGGTCTTGCACGTGTGGCTTGGGTAGATGTCGGGGTATACGATGTGATAGCGTGTGAGGGAGGGGTATGTATTGGTCTGTAACAGGCGAAGGGTGGTTGCCTGTGCTCTGTTTAACTTGCGGTGAGGGGTGGGGAAGGTTTTTCTTTCGAGGTAAAATGACTTTACAAGGTCTTTGTATCTTGTAAGGCGGTCGCGTCCAGTACTTCTTCTTTTTTAATGTTACTAGAGAGAGATGCCACATGATGTATTTAAAGTCAGAGCAGCGCCAGTCGAAGTAGATGAGCACTGGCGGCAAGGCCGGGTTTAGTGCTCTGCGGCGTAAGCATAATAGGAAAGAATTCAGTTGAATACAAAATTCACATTCAAAAAGGGACTACGTTGTGAAACAAACAAATCACTCGGCGTGGTAAGTCTGCTCAGGCAGCATCGAAGTGTGATGACTTCGCAAAGGTGACGCGAACTTTTCAGCGAAAATGGAACAAAAATGCCATATGCAGCAACTATTAGTAATTCTCGCCCTGAACTACCTATTTTCTAAACACATTTACCAAAAAAACACAATATCTATGATGCCCTCGGGCGAAAAAAATAAAGCTGTTAAAGAAGCACTTGCTGGGTATCGTTCCCATAAGACACAGCGTGATTTAGACCCTTTACAAACGAGACAGGGTGAAAAACTCGAACCTAAAAAAAATCAACAGTTATGCATGAAGCAACTAGCAACAGTTCAACATACGCGAAGCCACACATAAAATAGGTGCAAAAACATGAAATGCGCGACAGCTGGTGCGAGGATTTACCGGGCCGCATAAAACCAACAATTTCAGTTTTTGCAAGCTTCAGTAGCGTTAACATACAACACAATGCGCTCGTGCAGTTGTGCTGCCTAGCTAGCACAACGCGGTAAAGAAGCGGCAAACGGCATTCAAAACTTTAGCGAAATGCCTTTAAACCGCGTGCTGCACTGCAGAAGAACTTTGTAGCCTACCCGTCTATATATGATCGAGTGGAAAAAACACCGACACGACAAAAGAAACGATGAGAACAAGAAATTTCCCGCCGAACGGCGGCGATCCATTGCTACCGTTGCTCCCGCTGACGAGGCTTTGCGGGGAGTGATGAGAACCGTATCGCCGGCACGTTTTTGCCGGTATTTGAGCCCCCCACCTTGGAAAAATTCTTCTTCGACATTCCTTGAAGCTTTGGCCACCCCACACATGAGAAGGGTGTTGCTTATTTTGCTCTGAAAACGTGAATAAGACAGAGAAGCACGATCAACGACGCAGAAAACTACGGCGCGCGGCTGGCTCCTTTCCCGAGTGTTCTGCGCAAGGCCACCGCCAGTGGCGCGCCCATCGGCGCGCACTACGCGAATAGGGTGCCTCAATGCGCACCTACACGCCCGATCCGTGCAATGTGGCGACATAAGGGGTCGACGCCAACAAAACCACTTCAAAACAAGATTTCTCGGCACGCTTCCCCATTCTTATCTCACCTCCGACGGCCGCCGTTCGCCTTGCCAACCATGTTGTGGCTTTTGCAATATGACTGGATGCTGCGTCCCGTAGGGCTCTAATAATTCGATAAATGGCTGACGATTGTTTTCATTTCCGAGAGGTCAACAAAGGAGGCTTCTATGGACGGTTAAGATTAAACGGGACAAGTGGTAGCCTACGAACGCCTCGTATGTGGGCAATGCGAATACAGCATGTCCTGCTTTTTCTTTAGCCGGTCTGTAATCACGAACTAAAACTCGGAAGAACAGTGTATGTACAGTAAAGTTTACATTTTTTTTTTAGTGCGCGTGTTGACAGTGCAACATTGCGAAAAATCGTTGGATTTCTGCAGCCTTGCGTAATTAAATCCAAGTTTCAGTGATGCTGTTAACGCGGATAAACACTTGCAAACCCCTTTTCATTTCCAAATATAATTTAGTCGTTCAAAATTATAAAGTCAATACACCCTTTAGATCCGCTAGGCTTTAGCGTCAAGTGTTTTAGTAAAATATTGATATTTTGCGGCTTCCTAACTTGACCCACAGAATTCTAATTTTGTCAGCGCGTTACCGAAAGTATGCGCCCTATTCGTAAGAGCTTTCTGTCTTGCAAACCTAGTTCTCACGCGACGGTTCTATGAAGCCCCGATATTGGTCCGAGCGAGTTTGCAATTACCGAAACTGACGCTCACAATGCAGGACCCGCCGTGGTTGCTTAGTGGCTATGGTGTTGGGCTGCTAAGCACGAGGTCGCGGCACCGAATCCAGGCCACGCCGGCCCCATTTCGATGGGGTTGAAATGCGAAAACACCCGTGTACTTAGACTTAAGTGCACGTTAAAGAATCCCAGGTGGCTCAGTTTTCCGGAGTCCCCCACTACAGCGTGGCTCAAAATCAGATCGTGGCTTTGGCACGTAAAACCCCATAATTTTCTTTTTCACAACGCAGGTAATTCATCCCACACTCGCAACTTTGCCCCGATATTTATCGCTCCCTGATTTATTGCCCCCACCTTTATCGCTTCCAGATTGCCTACAACTTACCGCAGGCTGCGAAATTTGGTTTTTCACATACATACGGGTTTGCACTTACTTGTCTGTGTGCACGCGTTCGTTATTACGCATCTTTCGTTTATTCTTGTGCGTGTCAGATTACTTTTCTTTTTTCGAGCGCTCATTTATAGTCTCAATAACAAGTTCAGTGTAAAATATGAAATTAAAGGTTTTTATTTGCAAACTGTGCTGCTGCCACAACCAGTGTTACTCTGTAGAGAACTCGTGGGTTTCCATGCATCAATATTTATCAATACAAATAAAGCACGACAAGCACGCGCTCGTAACTCGAGACTAAAGCCACTAAGCAACTGCGGCGGGTATGTATGTATGTATGTATGTATGTATGTATGTATGTATGTATGTATGTATGTATGTATGTATGTATGTATGTATGTATGTATGTACGTACACTCGCCCACAAAATATTACGGGGTGCGCGAGCGCGTGGCGAAACGGTCCTCCTCCCCCTTTAGCGGCGCACCCCTGGTGTCGAGATCGACGAGGTTGACACCTTCGCGCATGCGCGTCCTTCCAAAGCTGCAAGCGTGCATGTTTCCGGGCTTCCTCCGTGCGCGCCGACGATATTCGAATGTAGCGGCGAGGTGCCCCTTTTGCGATTGGCGTTGTGGCGGCTTCGACGGGCAAAACATCGTTTATACAACGGAAATCAAGAGTTCATTTTCGTCTTGCCAGTCTACTTCTATAGTGCGCTTTTTCTGCCACGCTCTTTTGCGGGAGAACGACCCATTCGTAAAAAGAAACAACAAAGATTAGCCGCGAAAAGGTGCTGCGCAGAAAAAAAAAAATGCCTTGCTGCGTTCGCCACCGGGCCCTATGCTTCAGCGCTCGTGACTCGACAAAAATCAGCCGCAGCGGCTCGCGCAAGCTCACGCTTTTAAACACGCTTCACATAGTTTTGCCCGTCGAAGCCGCCACAGCGCATATCGCAAGAGGGGCACCTCCCGGCTACATTCGGAATTCCTTGGGTATGTGCTGCTCTTCAATGAATCGCTCGCCAACTCGGTTCATTGAGTATGCGCCACTGGGTGTGCGGCAAGCGAGGGAGCAATTCTCAGCGTTAATACACACCGGCGCACCGCACTTCTCGTCTCGGAGGCCACGCGAGGACTTCTCGGCAGCGCCACTAGATGGCGCAGCGTGTCCAAAAAGAAGCGCGAGAGAGGAGCCCGGTTGCCGCATGAAGCGTTTCTACGCGTTCGCCCGCACCGGCACGCCGTGCATTTCGGAGGCCACGCGCAGACTTCGCGGCGGTGTTACCAGATGGCGCCGAGTGTGCTTAGGGAAGCGCTAAAGTGGAGTCCCCCCTGCAGTACACGCCGCATTCATAACTCGTTTCGACAGTGGCAATAAGCTGGGTAGACATATTGATTCAATTCTAAACTCATTACCGGCAACAGTCATCGTGAGATGGGTTCTGCCGACCTTTTCTACCGACTACTGTCTTTGTGGAAAAAGTCGGTTTCGACTTAAAGGCGAACCGTTGATTGCCATAGCAAATTATAAGACAGCTCTACGAAGCAAGTTTAGCAGATTTAACGGCCATATCAAGTGCTGTAAACATTCGCTTACTAACTAAATTAGCAAGCACAATGTCAGGCGCGCACAGGCAAACATGAACGCATCTTAGTCGATCACCTAGCCCAACCGAAGATTACCTCCAACATAAAAGCGCGCGCAGCAGCGCCCGAAGTAGAAGAGGAGATGCGCGCTTATATGCCCCCCTTCTCCCTCACAGCGAAGACGCCGCCGCATCAAGCCATCCTTCTAGGCTCACCCTCGCGCCTAAAGCACACTGCGCGCAATCTGATCGCATTTGGGCTTTATACGGAACCTCAGGGCGGTGCCGCCGCCTGAAATTGACCTGAAGTGTCTATATCGACCCTTTTCGCGCAGCATCTTCCTCTTGAGGAACCAGATGGCGGTTTCGACGGCGCGCCGCACGTTGCCTCAGCGATGAGCACGAATACAAAACTATTACATCTTCTGTCCTGTTCAGGCTTGTATGCAACGAATTACATGTAATTAATTACTCGTAATGAATTAGGCTTTTTTGTAATTCTAAAATTTAACGATTACATTTTACTTGGCAACTCTCCGTGTATTTGAATTACTTTGTTTAGCCGCCAATTACATGTAACCAGTTACATTTTCTGACAAACAACCTATAACAGGGGACGCAGCCTATACAACTTAAATTTGGGGGGAACTACAGTGTCCAAAGGGATGAAAACATGTACGTTGGTTGCTTACGTCCTAGAATCAGCGTCCTGCAGCGAAATCTCGATCACCTGAACGTGGCAGGCATGCAAATTTGCACAGCTCTCTTGGAAGTCCGACCTCCGAGCTTTTCTGTTATTTTTCTCTACTCTAGCCCTCTCCATATCCTGGAAGTGCTTTTAAGGGGACTTTTTAGGCGGGGAGAGCTGATGCGCGATTCTACTTCGCTTAGTGCCATATCTGCTCTCTGATATAGACAGAAGTTTTGAGCTGTTAAATTTCTATCTTCCTACCTGTGGCATAAAGTTGTAAACAGGGATAAGGTGCCTCAGAAAAGCTGGCCAACGTTTCGATAGGAGGACCTATCTTCGTCAAAGGCGGCCTCGTCATCCTCGGCATGTTAGTTTTAAAGGGTTAGTGCAGTGACGTCACGTGCGGGTGTTGTCGCTGGCGGCTGATTATAAAGGGAGAGACTTCAGAGGTAATGAGCGCTGTCGTCCGACGTCTTTGAGCTTCGTTCCCAAGACGAGGGGACAAGAGCGGGAGAGTGCAAAGGCGGGGAGAGAAAAGAAGAAAGAAAAGCAGAGAAAAAAAAAAACGGGGCGACATCAAGACGAAAAAAAGAAAGAGAGAAAAAGAACAAGAAAAAATAAAGAAATACGGGGGGATCGGAGGGCGAGAGGTTAGGGAGCATTCAGGGGTGTCGTTGGCGGCATGTTTTTGTGGCATTAGAAGAGCCAGTCAGGCGGTCAGTGCGCGAGTAACACAAAAGACCAAAAAGCATGAGTTGAAAGAGTGACTTAAGTAGCATAGCAGCAATTGCTGCTATGCTACTCAAGTCACTCTTTCAACTCATGTTTTGCTGTTATGCTACTCAAATCACTCTTTCAACTCACGTTTTTTTTTTTTTTTGTTACTCGCGCACTGACCGCCTGACCGGCTCTTCTAATTCCACAAAAACATGCTGCCAACGACACCCCTGAATGCTCCCTAACCTCTCGCCTCCCCAAAGCCCTCCCATGCCCCCGTAATTCTTAATTTTTTTCTTTCTTGTTCTTTCTCTTTCTTTTTTTTTCGTCTTGATGTCGCCCCGTTTTTTTTCTCTGTGTTTCCTTTCTTTTCTCCCCGCCTTCCCACTCTCCCGCTCTTGTCCCCTCGTCTTGGGAACGAAGCTCACAGACGTCGGACGACAGCGCTCATTACCTCTGAAGTTTCTCCCTTTATAACCAGCCGCCAGCGAGAACACCCGCACGTGACGTCACTGCGCTAACCCTTGAAAACTAACATGCCGAGAATGACGAGGCCACCTTTGACGAAGATAGGTCCTCTTATCGAAACGTTAGCCAGCCTTTCTGAGGCACCTCATCCCTGTTTACAAACTTTATACCACAGTGCGCTATTCCATCTGTCAGCCCCTTTCTTGATTATCTTCCTACCTGTTTGATATACGTGGCTCGTGTACAGCTATTTTTGCTATTGTAACACACGAAGAGTATTTTTAGGGCTAAATAATATGCAGCTTTACATTAAATTGCATTACAGATCTGGCCACCTTTTCAAGGAGCATGAACATTTGCTTGCGTATTATAATGAGCAGCTTATGTCTAAATGGAAAACGGGTGGAGGGCGCTGGGAGGACGTGCACCTGGTATTGCTTACAAATTTAAACGGCGTTTCTATGTCTCGATAGCGATGGCCACTTCGGACGTTAATGCCAGGAAATAACCTAAGGACGATATTTCAGTTTTTTGCTGGCCGTATCGGGAGGACCGTCTTCCCCTTGCGCCGGCAACAATGAAGCACTGCACTTTACAGGGGACAAGGACTCGAGCATCGCAGCATTGAGTAAATACAATTTTGCGAGCAAAGTGTTCGTATAGCACAGCCCTGCTGTCCAGCGCACATGCCGAGCAAGTTTTGAATGTCTTCACAAGAAAACGAGGGAAGATTATCAAAGAAAATTTTGAAAAGCAATCCTGAGTGAAGATAAACAACGCGTGAAGGGCTGCAAGAGGACACACTGAAAGAGCCAGGCCAGCTCATCCTATTTATTCTATTTGTGAAATAGTAATAAAAGTTGGGAGGGAAGTAACGCTCATCATTATTTTATAGTAATTGATCAATTACTTTCGTGGGGCAGTTATTGGTAACTGTAGTCAATTATATTTGTCAAAGAAGTAATTGTGATTACTTTTTTTTCTGTAATCTGTACAAGTCTGGCCCTGCTACTGTGCGATCAGCTGTCGATAATGTAACTGGATGTTCGCTAACGCAGTGTGCTCCATTCATTCAGTAAAATATGGAGCGGTAGAGGGAAGACGTGTGCAGTCGCAATCATCATCACCAGCCTGTTTTATGTCCACTGCAGGACAAAGGCCTCTCCCTGCGATCTCCAATTACCCCTGTCCTGCGCCAACCGATTCCAACTAGCGCCCGCGAATTTCCTAATTTCATTGCTTCACCTAGTCTTCTGCCCTCCTTGACTGCGTTTCTCTTCTCTTGGTACCCATTCTGTAATCGTAATAGTCCAATGGTTATCTAACCGGCGCATTACATGACCTGCCCAGCTCCATTTTTCCCTCTTGATGTCAATTAGGATATCGTCTATGCCCGTTTGCTCTTTGATCCAAACCGCTCTCTTGCTGTCTCTTAACGTTATGCCTAGCAATCTTCGTTGCATCGCTCTTTGCGCGGTCCTTAACTTGTTCGCATTGCAAGCTTCTTTGTCAGTCTTCAAGTCTCTGCCCCATATGTCAGCACTGGTAAAATGCACTGATTGTACACCTTCCTTTTCAATGATAATGGTAAGCTTCCAGTCAGGAGCTGGCAATGTCTGCCGTATGCGATCCAGCCCATTTTTATTCTTCTATGAATCCCCTTCTCATGATCCGGGTTCCCTGTAATTAATTGACCTAGGTAAACGTACTCCTTCACAGACTCTAGAGGCTGACTGGCGATTTTGAACTCTTGTTCCCTTGCCCGGCTATTGATCATTATCTTTGTATTCTGCATATTAATCTTCAACCCTACTCTTACACTCTCTCTGTTAAGGTCCTCAATCATTTGTTGTAATTCGTCTGTATTGTTGCTGGATAGAACAATTTCATCGGCAGGTTGCTGAGATATTCGCCGTCGATCCTTACTCCTAAGCTTTCCCAGTGTAATAGCTTAAATACTTCTTCCAAGCACGCAGTGAATAGCATTTGAGAGATTGTGTCTCCCTGTCTGACCCCTTTCTTCATAAGTATCTTCCTGCGTTTCTTGTGTAGAATTAAGGCTGTTGGCTGCAAAAATAGCGACTGGAATATTAAGGAATGGAAGGAATCTGCGTGACCAAGCTCACGGACCGCTGCTACATAAGGACTGCCTGTGTTACCAGCCCTTCGCGGTGCAGGGCTTTCCTCGAGAATAAAAAAAATGACTAATCCTTCAACGTTGCATCGCTGGCCTTAAAGGAAAGGACTTTGATCCTCGAACATCACCAACACGAACAGTGATTGCTTACGCAGTGACAAATGGAGTAGCGCCGCTTCCCGGCATAGTCTCGCACGTTACCTACACATAACCAATTAACCACCCAAACTACAGGAAGCTCGAGTTCCATACTCCTACTCTGCCCCGTACGGGAGGATACAGGACGCTCCTGTTGAGTACTCGGATGACGACCTCAAGGAGTATTTGAGCGAACAAGGAGTCATATCTGTTAAAAGGCAAGTTTTGTACATATCTAACGAAGATGGCGTGGTAACGAAAACCCGAAGACGCTCGGTCATCCTGGAATTCTCTAAGGACGCCCCTTTACCAAACCGAGTGTCGCTTGGATTCTGAAGTTATCCTGTGACGGAATGCATGGGGTCCGCTACGCAATGTTTCAGATGTCAAAGGCATGGGAATATAGCGAAATATTGTAAAGGCCCCACCCGCTGCAAGATATGCGCTGGTGCACATACGCATAAGGAGTGTACGTCACGTTCCCAGCCTCGATGTGCAAACTGTGGAGCTGAGCATGCTGCATCATACGGAGGGTGTCCCAAAAAGAAATCAGCCACTCTTGCACGGACAGTGTAGCAAATCGAGGGAAAAGTGCGGAAACGACGAGAACCATTACCGAATGCGGATGTCATATATACATCTACAAGCCAAAAGCAACACTACAGCGCAGCGACACGGCTTCGAAAAAGTCCTTCGTCTCAGTCGTGAGAGAACACCAGCAAAGGCCTTCATCTGCAAAGAGTCAATCAAAGCCCTCAAGTGATATAACCTCAAGCCCACAACAACAGCAAGTGTCCCCAAGGTCGCAGCAGAAGAACAGGAAGAACCAAGAAAAGCTGTTAGATGGCAGCGCTGTAAATGAGATATTAAGTATGCTTATTCCCATGATGTTCGCAGCAATCAAGGCTAGTCAACGTGCCGGTCCTTCGTTTAAAAGCATCCCTGAGGTAGAGCCCGTCCTGGCTTTGGAACCGTTGGTGTCGTCTTCGTGCACGGCGCAACGCCGTGGTTCTTCGCAGTAGCAACGATGGCTTCGCGAACAATCGTCTCACAAGCGGTGTCCACCAACAAACACGTTCGCACACGTACTATATTTTAGTAAAACGCACGCGGCTTGCGCTCGAAGTTTGCAGACTTGAACATCTTGAGCGAGCGTACCAATTCCCTTTTATGGTCATTTTCGAGTCTCGTGTCGACGAGCAGTTTAGGATAAAGGGTTATTATTTTCATCATTCAAGGCGATAAAATGGAATTAGCCGACTGCTCATTGGATTTCGCAACGACATGCCTGCCTCTGCGATTGATGTAGCACCACATGACAAGAATGAATATATTTGCGCAACCACAGTGATTGCATCCAAAGTGTTTACCCTGATCGGCGTCTACTTGGAACCGGGATCACCTTTCGACTTGCGCAACCCCAGTGATCGCATCCATAGTGTTTACCCTGATCGGCGTCTACTTGGAACCGGGATCACCTTTCGACGTGACAAGATTGGAAAACTTATTGACAAACACTCAATCGCCACATATTATTTGTGGCGATTTCAACGCACATAACGAGGTCTGGGGCAGTTCACATACATGTGCTCGCGGTGCTAAGCTGGCGAAGCTTCTTGCAAAATACAATATAGAGCCCTTGAACCGATGGCAGCACAACATACCTGAAAAATCCGAAGACTGTTAACTGCATTGACGTCACATTCGTATCAAGTCAAGCCGTTTTTTTTTCTCTGTGTTTCTTTCTTTTCTTTTCTCCCCGCCTTCCCACTCTCCCGCTCTTGTCCCCTCGTCTTGGGAACGAAGCTCACAGACGTCGGACGACAGCGCTCATTACCTCTGAAGTTTCTCCCTTTATAACCAGCCGCCAGCGAGAACACCCGCACGTGACGTCACTGCGCTAACCCTTGAAAACTAACATGCCGAGAATGACGAGGCCACCTTTGACGAAGATAGGTCCTCTTATCGAAACGTTAGCCAGCCTTTCTGAGGCACCTCATCCCTGTTTACAAACTTTATACCACAGTGCGCTATTCCATCTGTCAGCCCCTTTCTTGATTATCTTCCTACCTGTTTGATATACGTGGCTCGTGTACAGCTATTTTTGCTATTGTAACACACGAAGAGTATTTTTAGGGCTAAATAATATGCAGCTTTACATTAAATTGCATTACAGATCTGGCCACCTTTTCAAGGAGCATGAACATTTGCTTGCGTATTATAATGAGCAGCTTATGTCTAAATGGAAAACGGGTGGAGGGCGCTGGGAGGACGTGCACCTGGTATTGCTTACAAATTTAAACGGCGTTTCTATGTCTCGATAGCGATGGCCACTTCGGACGTTAATGCCAGGAAATAACCTAAGGACGATATTTCAGTTTTTTGCTGGCCGTATCGGGAGGACCGTCTTCCCCTTGCGCCGGCAACAATGAAGCACTGCACTTTATAGGGGACAAGGACTCGAGCATCGCAGCATTGAGTAAATACAATTTTGCGAGCAAAGTGTTCGTATAGCACAGCCCTGCTGTCCAGCGCACATGCCGAGCAAGTTTTGAATGTCTTCACAAGAAAACGAGGGAAGATTATCAAAGAAAATTTTGAAAAGCAATCCTGAGTGAAGATAAACAACGCGTGAAGGGCTGCAAGAGGACACACTGAAAGAGCCGGGCCAGCTCATTCTATTTATTCTATTTGTGAAATGGTAATAAAAGCACATACGAGAATCCGAAAAATCCGAAGACTGTTAGCTGCATTGACGTCACATTCGTATCAAGTCAAGTGGCTCCTATGTTCGGATGGTGTACAGATTTCGAGACACGAGGTAGTGATCACTAACCGATCCAAATCTCTGCCCTTCATTTTCGGACGTCGCCCAGAAAAGTGAAACTGAAGTCGGTAGTCTGGGAAGCTTACACAGCATCCGTAGACAAAGGGATCACAGCCTCGACTACGAATGCAGAATTAATACCGAAAATAGCTCATTGCCTCAAACAAAGTATCCTCTCTCCCACTAAGCATTGTAATGTACCAACTAACGACGAGGAATTTGAAAGGTTATGTGCCATTCGAAGGCATGCCGAAAGGAAGGCTCTACGTACTAAGAATATCGAAGACCTCAGAACTTGTCGACGGGCACAAAGACATATACGACGTTACCTCAGCAAACTGAACGGAAAAGGTGGAGGGACTTTTGTGGGACACTGGACATACGACAACCGCTGAGCAAAATCTGGCGAGTCGTCAGAGGCATTCGCAAAGAGCCGCAACAGGCTTATCCTTTTATCGCCCTCTCATTACATGAGCGCGCATCCCTGAAAGAGGTGGCAGAGCAGTACTGCAGGCTCCTTTCCAACGGGGCGCAACCTTCTCGGCAAATTGCAAGTCATCAGCCTAGTCCACCTCGAGCTACCCTTCCTGACTTAGAACTACCATTCACCATCGAAGAGCTCACGGCAGCAATCGGCGACGTAAACAAGCGATCATCACCTGGCCATGACGGTGTGAGTTATGAAGCGCTCGCAAATCTATGCCACACATCTCGCCTACGCCTTCTGGAGTACTACAACGCCTCATGGATAACTGTGGAGGTTCTTACGGAATGGAAGCTTGTGAAAGTTATTCCTATAGTGAAGCCAGGGAAGCAGCCAACAAATTACGGCTCCTTCAGACCCATATCTCTGCTTAGCTGCGTAGGGAATCTATTCGAAAAAATGATCTACAAACGACTAAATTGGTTCCTGGAAACTACAAAAATTTACCCGGAGAAAATGAATGGCTTTCGGCAAAATAGGTCCGCAATTGATAATGTCATTGCCTTGGTCTCATCAGTTGAAGAGGAATTGGTCTCTGGAAACAGACCCACTGAATTATTTTTTGACATTAAGGCAGCATATGATTCGGTCTATCATAAAGCAATACTTGACGCTTTGGAAACTTTTGGTCTTGGAGGACGACTTTACGCATGGATTGAAGACTATCTTCAAGGACGCCAACTTTTCATGTGTACCACGGATGGCCCCACGGCGCTTTAAGCCATCGAGAAGGGAGTGCCACAAGGAGCTGTGTTAAGCCCGGTATTATTTTAGTCCTCATCCATCTGAAAAGAAACCTGCCCCACGGTGGCCAAATCACACTGTATGCGGACGACATCTGCATTTGGAGCACGGCGCGTTCCCGCAGTTCAAACCAACAACGTCTCCAGAGAGCGATATATATCGGCCTACCTAAATCCAAGGGGTCTGATTTGTCCCCCGACAAAAGCGTTGCCATGGCTTTCCCGCGGAGGTGTATGAAAAAATACCCACTAGTGCTGGGTGGTCGTACCTTTCCATACGTCAAGACGCAAAGGTTTCATGGAGTGACAATCGATAGGAACCTCACATGGTCGCCTCAAGTGAAAAAAACTGAGTGAGAAGATTTCCTCGGCGTCGCACGTATTCCGATTTTTAGCCGGATCACAGTGGGGCAGCAACTGTCGATCAACGGTGCTCCTCCATAATGCCTACGTCGACGGAACACTACGATATTACCTCCCGATCCTGCAGAACATGTCTCCCACAAGCAAGAGAAAACTTGAGGCAGCACGAAACAACTGCCTTCGCGTATGTCTTGGCCTTCCGAAGGGGTCGTCCCGCTCAGGAACTGTAGCAGAAGCTGGATGCCTGCCTCTCGAAGTGCTATCTTCGCAGGAGACACTTCGGATTCCCCTCCGCCACGGCATTCATACGAAGGCTCACTTTTTAAAGGATATTTTTAGAACCCGTGCTACATCTATCTTTGGGCAGGCCGTCGGAAGCATACCCATTTAGATTCCTGCTCAGGAGTCTCAAATTATGCCACGATAGATTTCACCATGGACGCTGTCACCACTGGAAATCGTGCAATATATACCTGGAATGAGTGTGAAAAAGAAAATGCCTCAAGCAGCGACTTATCAGATAGCGGTGGAATATATGCACAAAGAATGCGCAGCCGCAACGCACATTTTCACAGATGGGTCTACAATTCCACATCGCTCATCGTGCGGACTTTATGTTCCCTCTACTGGGCAACGATTCTCGTTTCGTCTTGAGCGTGCGACATCATCTACTTCAGCGGAGCTATGTGGCATTAAGGAGGCCCTTGTGTATGTACTTCGACAGCAGCCGCCAACGACACGGGTGATTTTCACGGACTCAAAAGCAGCCCTACAATGTATGTGGAACAGGCACAAGCGTTGCAATAATCAACCTGCAGCATTTGACATTGCTTATGTTCACCACAGGGCTAAGATTGCTGGGCATTGCATAAAGTTCCAGTGGATACCTGGCCATGTCGGCATTTCGGGAAATGAAAGAGCGGATGAAGCTACCAGAAATGAACTCCAATACCGCAAGTTCAAAAGAACATTTTATACAAAAGCCGACGCTTCAAACATGGCAAAAAAAAAAATATGCCCATCTAGAAAAAGACCGCATCTGGAATCTGCCGCTTCACCGAGACAACTTCCTGCGTTACATTGACCCAGAAATGAGGCCGAAAATTCCACGACCACTCTCTCGACACTTAGACACATTGTACCATCGTCTTCGACTGAACGTGGCATACACGAACAATTATCTGTACCGCATAGGGCTTACAACTAACCACTATTATGATAACTGTGGCAACTTAGAGACAATGGAGCACATCTTACTAGAATGCCCCGCGTACCGCGACGAGAGACAATTCTTTTAGCAACAAATGGACATGATTTTCCACGATCCGTTAACATTACCCGGCATCTTAGGTCCAATGCCCGGCCCTTCAAAACAGCGGCAGGTTTTGAATTTATTGTTCAAATACCTGGCGGAAATTGCTCTAATAGGAATGCTTTAAATATTGAACATTGCATATACAAAAGCCTAAATTAGCCCGCCATGTCACCTGCAAATATTAGTATCAGGTCCGCTTGCACATTTCATGGTTATTTTTATTCTCTTTTTCTCCCACTTCCCTCTGGAATCTTTTAATCCCATTCCCCATCCCTATACAGAGTAGCATGCCAGCGGTTACACACCCGCCGGCAAAATTCTGTTTTTCTAATAAAGAGTCTCTCTCTCTCTCTCTCACCCCAACTAAAACTTACACCCACTCTATCGCCAACGTATCAAGAATAAGTGAATGGGCGCACTCTTGAATCAATACCGCAAAGCATGGGAGACGGCGACTACACTTCGAAGCTAGATGTTTCGTGACGCTGAACCGAGTAAGCAAGTGACTAGCGATAACACGCCTTTGCTACAAGTTACTTAAAAGACTGACCGGCCTTCCATTACTGTGAAGAGGGGTGCAAGCGAAACTCGGGATCCGCGGCTCTTCGTTGTCTAACACCTCGGCTTCGCGCTCCCTCACGGCGAGGTCGGAACATCGACGACGAGCACTTTCTCAAGCGAGTTCCTGATGGCGTTCATCAATCGCAGCCTGTTCTTCGGCCGAACGCACGAAGTGCGGCCCGCTCCCACTGCTGTTCCTTCAACGCACGTTGCTTTTCGGCAGAACAAACCAAACGCGGCCTTCCCATCTGACTGCCGGGTCTGAACTGGCGGGAAACGGCGGGCGCGAGGCGAGCGAACACGCGATCACAGCCTTTCCATCCTCCTCCGGAGGGGTACGCCGGTGATTGGCTCGCGCCTTACGCTTCGTCTACGTTTTCATGCATATAAAACCCCGCTTGAAAAGGCTCGTATAATGAACGGACAGTGGCTGAACCGGTTAGCGTGGTGGTATCGCAACCCAGAGGTCGGTGGCTTGAATCGGCAGCTCGACAAGCAATTATTTTCGCGCAGCTTGAGCTTTTTCGTATGGCAACACCAACACCGACGCAGACACGAGTGAGGCAATACAAGCTTCGGTTGAAAAGTACAGAATACCCACGTTACACCATTTACGCAGCAGGAACAATCTATCGCAACTGAGCACACCCGCGAGCGATCACGCAGAAAAAAAAAAATCCCATAGCGGCCGCACCGAGAAACATTACTGAGTCAGGAAAACTATAAGATGCAGGTTTAATGTGTTTGCCGAATAAAGAACGAAGAGCAAAATACACTGATCCTGACTTCATTTATAAGTAGAAAGTTTGGACAGCTTAAAACACATTTCTACACCCGCTTTTAGTACAACCACCGTATACGCTGCTCGCGCTGCAGGGCGTAATGAGCTCCGAAAGCGCTTACACGTCTTCTGAAGCTACGGCAAAAGCTTTGTGTCGTTCACCCAGTCACCGTCTACGATATCCGCCGAAACAAGAGCTTTTGTGAGCCGCACCGGCGTCAGGTACATCCATTGTAAACACGGAAGCAGCTGAGGCAAGGAATTGACGCGTTACCCCGTGATTAAACATGGCGGTACCCACAGGATTGCCGTGAAAAGTCTATAATTGGGCGAGTTAAGAAACTCGAGCGCGCTCTAGTCGGTATAGGACACTTTAAGTAAACCTAACGTAGAGTTAGTGCATAGGCTCGCCTTAGGGAGCCTAAAGGGAAACAGTAATGCTAACCTAAGGTGACTGCCGCTAAGGGGCAGGGATTGCGGCAGCACTTAATAAACTAGAAGAGAAAATGTGTATGATACTACCAAGGGCAGTGCCTTGCTATTGGAGTCTCAGGCCGGTTGCTCAAGGACAAAAACATACAGGAGCGAATATTCGGAACTAGATGCATTTGTATGCTACAGAAAAAATCCTCAGCACATCCTGATGGAATGGGAAGAGATTCACGCAGTGAGAACAGTAGGTAACGTACACCTTCAAGAAGCGCTTGGGTTTACAGTGGACGGAAGCGAAAACAGGTCAGCAGTCGAGATAAGAAGAGACGTTTACAGTATTTGTGGAAAAAAAGCAGACAAGAGATTGACACGACCGGATGTCTTAAAAAGAAACGCACTTCGGACACAATCGACGATTACCAGACAGATCTCAAAAACTTGGAAGCCACATTTGACGCTAAAGTGCTAGCCCTAGAGGCACGCTTCGAAGCCAAATTCACTACACTCGCCTAGCAGCTATCTACTCGCCTTGAAAAAGAGATGGACATACTCTTCACACACCTAGCCCGAACTCTAGAATTTAGGTTTACACTATTTGAAACCAGCCTTCAGAGGCTAGAGACAACTACCAGATCGTCACCTGACAGGTCCCCTACGTCAATCCCCCACCCCAATACCCCAGCACCCCAAGTCCAACACCCCAAGTCCCACTTCTACTAGCACCTCGAAAACCTATCCCTGCCTCCCCCCCCCCCACGCTCCAATATGGCGGGTAGGGATAATTGTTCTACCCATCTACAACTAATCCAATGGAACTGCCGCGGCTTTCGGTCATCCACGCGCCGCTGCAACTACCTACCCTCCCTGCTATACATAAACTCCTATTACAGGACACACAACAAAGCCAAACTCCCTAGCTATCATGCGGTACACTCCGACACCACCGACACCCCCCCCCCCCCCACCCCCGTGCCCACACTGATAAATCGCACAATTAGCTGCCAAGAACACACAATCATCTCCTCCACCCCATGTGTCCTCATTGAAATCATTCCCACAAAACATAGCACACCTCCAATCTTTATAGCCAACATTTACCACACCCCGCCCTAGGCCATGACCACCCTTGATGCGCTACTCCAGAAAATTTATCGCATCGCGAGCCGAAATGCCCTACTCATAGGAGGCTACCTTAACTCCCAGCATACAGACTTCGGTTATCGGTAGATCACAGCCGGGGTCGCTGGCTTTGGACTACCATACATGGCCTGCGCCTCACTACACAAAACTTTTATACCCCAACAAGGATGCGCAGGAGCGTAACCATGGGCACTAGTCTGGACCTAACACGCAGCCACTCCCTCAAAGGACTCTCGTGGTCACGTACGCAACACACATGTGGAAGCGACCATTACATTATAGAAATCCAAATACCCCATACACAATACAGCCCTCGACCCCTCATCGACAAACTTATTAACTTGGACGGAATTCGGTCTGCAAGCCGAGAACTCCCAGATCCCCGGATATAAGACACAGGTAACTGAGTCACATCTTTCTTGAATGGCGCTGAGCCATGCTCTCTCAAGGGCTGCAGAAGTTAGCGCCAACCTTTCCCACTTCTCATTAAGAATCACTTCCCTTCCTGAACCATATAACAGCACACACGCAACATAATGCAACGTATGCCGACACCCCCACACTGGACACGCGTCTAGCCCCCATCTGGGAGGCCTACCATAGCATCGTGGAGAGATGGAAACGGCAGAAACATAATAGAACATTAAAATGCCGACGGGCACGTTACAGACACAAACCACTGCACACGCCGAGGAGCTATGCTGCTTCATCTGGGGTCAGGTGTGCAACAAACAGCATAACCGACAACTTCTCTACTCAGAACGCATGTAAACTCCTAGGGCACCTCGTCGATCCCACACACTCACGCATAGCATCACAACACCATATTATACGCCTCATCGACACCTCCACGCTCTCACCGGACAACCTTCTGGACCAACTTCAGTCTGCACACACGGCACCTCCTCCCCTCTCTATCACCCTACGCAGGAGCCCCGAATGAGGCCCTCGACACCAACATCACGGAGCAAGAGGCCCGCATGGCCCTCCAAACCTCCGCACAAGTTCTGCACCGGGAGAGGACAGAATGACCAACTCTACGCTCCGTAACCTGGATGATCGATCGATTACACAGATTACAGAGTACTTTAACCAATGCTGGAGAGAAGGCACCCTCCCAAAGTCCGCATGTACGCCTACATACAAGCCTTCTTCTCGAGACACACGGCCGAGGTTAATGTGGGCCCCCGTGCGTCCCCTCTCTACACCCTTAGCGGAGTGGGCACTTCGCAACGTTCTGTACTCTCCCCTTTCCTGATGGCGCCATAGTGATGGCGCCATAGCAGAAACCCTACAAACCGCCGCAAACATCACGCAAGACGCGCAAAGCATAGGTCTCTCCTGTTTCCTAGAAAAGTCTATATATGAGCTACTTCTCATATGTCCCTTGCCACGTACCCTTTTCAAGACCCCCATCACCATTACTCCGGACGGTTGCCCTAACGCGGAGGTCGACACACTCCGGACCCTGGGCCTTCGCACCCAGAACAACGGCCGGAACACTTTCACTATCCGGAAACTCAAGCGGATGACGGAAGCACTCTCGTACCTCATTCGTAGAGTTTCCGGCAAACACTACGGCATGAAGGAGCCCGATTTGTGCCGTCTCATTCATGCCTTCATACTCAGTCGTTTCGACTACACAATACTGTACCTCGAACAAATTTTGTAGGCGCGTAGGGTACAACTACAGTTAATAATTCGCACCACAATTTATGTGAAGCGTATCATATTAAAAGAGCTACAGACGATTACAAGTTACCCTCCTCTATAGCCAGGCATTTTCTCCTCAACTCGTCCGCCGAGTGATCGGATCTAAGATCCGCCTTCACTGGCTCTGCCTCATGATGGCACGTCGTGTCGTCCACCTTCGGTTGTACGTATAGGAGTAAGCGCGCGAAGCCTCTCCAACCTCTCTGCCAGCAGCTTGGCAGTCGACGCCAAGCGAGAGCTATCGAAGCAGCGAAGCGTTGCGAGCATTTCTGTCGCAGCGCCGAGCGCGTTCGGTATTCCGGCAACCACTGGCGAGATGGGCATCTCGACGGATTGTGGAGGCATAAACTCAAGCTGATGAAAAGGCTTCAGCGTAGACGTACGTGAGCGGCCTGATCGGTCCGCATGGTCCAGTTACCTGGTGGTGCAGAGCTTAACCAGCCAAACAAAGAGCTAATATTGTTACGGAAGGATGAAAGAAGAGAGGACAAAGAAGATCGGAGACGCTGGCTGCTGCGTGCTGTTGGTGGTCAGCCATCTTAGCTACTCTGACTCAGCTTGTATATATATTGTAAATATAGTCTTTCTATACACTCAACATCCGCGTAGCATATTGGTGAAGGTGCGGGGTACCACGGCTGGAAACGGAGCTCCGCAGTGCAGCCCCCCCCCCTGTCGCCTGCCACGCTACTGGAAGTATGCAATGTTTCATTTCAATTCCACCAAATTAAAAAGAACGAAGTGCGATCGACGGGATTATTATTATTGTTATTATTATTATAAGGAAAACAACAAAACTTGCTTGAAACGCGTGCTGTTGTAAACACCAACACATACGTTCACTTTGTGATTAATCTGCATTCTGTTTTCAGCAAAAGCTAGGCTTTAAGGAAAAGTTTAGTGCACTTAAGACGAACAAGAACGTAGAAAAGACAACACAGCTCAGATGTCGATCTTTCTGAAGCTAGGCTTTGTTTGCATCACTAAGTTTAATCCCGTGAGGAGACGCATGGTTGTATCCAAAACATTCTTTATTAAAATTCAAGCATCAGACTGCAGTAATCGTTATACACGTTACTCTATAAATATGCAATAGATATATACAATACTTAAGGCAATATAAACACCATAAAATGCACTAGAATACAGATGAAAATTACTAACTGTAATTACAAAACATTATTTGAAAATATTTTCGTTAAATGAAAGACCCCCCCCCCCCCAAGCCAGGACGACACCAAATAAACGTGGCACTATCAAAAACAACAAAAGTGCAGTTCTTTATAAGCACGCTAAATATCACAAGAGGAACAAACAAAAGACGAACAACGAAGATTTGAATATCTTGAATTACAATGCTCAGCGTTTCATTGGCAACGTGGAGGCTGGGAGGCGACACAACGAACTTATTGGAACTATTAATGTATAGCGCAAACAGTCCTCTTTTAAAATGGCATCTTTCGCGCCTTCGCTTTGGCGAAATCAGATATAGTCTGTTCGAAGGATAGATCGCGGAGCAGGTCACTTTCAATGGACATGATAGCAAGCGAGTTCACCTTGTCGTCAAGGAGGCTCGGACGAAGGCGATTTTTTATCAGCGACAACTTGGAAAACGATCGTTCGGTCTCACAGTTTGCCGTGGGTATGCTTAAGTACTTACATTCGCAAAGCAATAGAAAGGTTCCGAAACACATCAATAAGCTTTCTTTCGTGCAGCAACTTCCTTATTCCCAGGGGACTCGTGTCCTGGCACACAGAGTTCTGCAGAATGTTCGCAAATTGTACGATTTCAGCGGAAAATGCTGGCTCCAAATCATTTTTGTGCGTTTTCACAAACTTTTCAGCCTGCTGTGCCAGAGACGCCTCGCTCCAAACTTCTGTCAGTAATTTTAAGAATCGGAACCTTTCGCAGAGTTCAGTGTAGGCAGCCTTTCGCACTCGCAAAGCAGAGCCTAGACTGTCAAGTACAACATTGTAGGTCTCTACGATAAACTTTTTTCTACCTTGTAGCGCACTATCGCTTTTTCCGTCCGGTACCTGCTCAAAACGATGCTTTGCCCTCATCCTGATAACATTGATTGGTACTTAGCGTGCGTGCTCTATCTTCGAAGGTATCAAAGAGAGGTTGAAATGTCTAGGCCTGGTTTCTGAAGTGCTACGCTCGTTTTGTCAAAGCGCTCCAAGATTTCATCCCATAAAATCGCCATGAATGCAGTGTCTAGTTTTGTCATTTTTTTGAAGAGAGAGTGCGTTTCGTTCCTAGTGTCACCGTTTTCATCCTCGTTCTTTGATATAGCTTAAAAGCAATACAAGACTGCATTGAAATTTTTCAGAATGATCTTACATGATTCAGCTTGTTTTGACCAGAGAGACTTTTCAAAACAAGCTGCTGGCCAGTTCCGCCCATGCTGTCCAAAAGATACCTCCATCGCGTAGGTGAGGCAGCAAAGAACACTTACAGTCTCTGAATTACAGTGAAAATTTTGACTGCCTCAAGGCAACTGTCAACGCTACACGCGCCAACTAAGTTCAGTGAATGACCAGCACACGGGACGTAGACTGCCAATTCCTTCAGGTGTTTGAGTTGAGCTTGCAGTCCTTTGAATTTTCCTGACATATTACTCGCATTATCATAAGCTTGACCCCTACAATCATCAATTGAGATGCCATTGGTCGTCAAGAGGGACATCACGGTATCGAAAAGATACAAGCCGGTATGCGATTCAATTGGAACAAATCCAAGAAAGCGTTCGTACGCTTTCCCATTTAAATAGTATCGTAAAACAACTGACAGCTGATCAACGTGAGTAAGGTCTGGAGTCGAATCAACAATTAAAGAGAAGTATTTTGCGCGTTTCACTTCGTCAACGAGACGTTCCTTGACAGCCTTTGCCATATGCTCGATAAATTCATCACAAATGGTTTTGGACAGATACGATGGGTGACCTTTTCCTTTGTTCCCGTAGCGTTTGATGTGCTCCTCTAGAAAGGGATCAAACTTGGCAATGGCCTCAAGCACTCCCATATAATTGCCATTTCTCGGTGAACCAAAAGTCTTCTCAGTGCCCCTAAACGCTAGGTTGCGCTCAGCTAGAAGCAACTACAACGACTACGCGCTTCAACACCTCTGTCCAGTAAGCGGTCACAGTGACAAGATGCTTAACCAGCTCCTTGTCAACTGTGCTGCTCGAGTTAGAGCGGGCGAGCCATGCTGCCACGTAGTTCCAGTGCTCGACGCTATTTTCATGTGCGCAAACTTTTGCTTCTGCTCTTTTCCAATCGGAAAAGCCGTGCGTGGTGAAAGCACTGGGGTTGCTTGAAATCGAAAATAGTTTGCACATGAAACAGTAAACGGAACCTTTGGACTCCGAGTACATTAACCAGTGTCGCTCGTACACCTGCCCATTTACAGACTTTCGCACGAAAAGATGAGGTGACATATAGCGTTTCTGACTTTTGTATTGCCTTTCGGAAGACGGAAAATTTTCTGACCTATTTTGAAAATACAATGGCCCTTTCTAAAGGCATACACTCCGAAAGCTGTCAGTAATAACGTCCGGCCACTTAGGAGGGTCACTTCGGAGAATCTCGCAACGTACCTCTTGCTGCGGAGGTGTCTGTACTTCTCTGTTGCCACAACGAGAAGCCGTCTCATTCGTCCTCTCGAGGCACACTTTGTGGGTGGGAACATGATTATTTGAAGCTAAACTAACAGGAAACAAGTGAGTCGGTTCTTG